>NW_010232717.1:0-23882 GCF_000690775.1 Eurypyga helias | reverse complement strand
GGAGGGACTGGCGAGTGCACAGACAGCGTTTGGGGAGTGGGAGGTTTGGCACCCTGTGGAAAAGAAGGGGTGGGAGCACGTCCTGTCGGAGCGGGGTGGGGATATTCAGCTTGCTTTGCTGTTTCGAGGGACTGCAGTGCGTGGGGTTACCTAGTCCACAGTTTTTCTTTGTTTGCGCGGACTGACAGGCTGCATAAAAGTTAACGTGAAAGTTGCTTAGTGCAACCCTTAAAGACTTAAGAATCTCTAACAGGTCACAGAAAACTTAAGTGCTACTGTCTGGCTTCAGTGCCGCCTCCAACAACATTCCAGCCTGGGCTGCTCTGCAGGACGGTGGGGCACTGTTTCATGGTCATGAATTCACACTGTCAGTGCCTCAGTTGTACATCTAATGAAAAATAGTATAGAGTGCTGCTTTATAGTGCTGAATACTCCTAGAATTATGGACGTGCCCATTAGAGATTTCTTCAAGCCATCTTGCACAGCATGGCTTGGAGCGTATCTCGGTTGAAAATAGATGGTGCTTGTGGAGACTGCAGGCGTTGCAAGGTGATTTTGTGGTAGTTCCAGTGAGAGCGTATTAATTTGTCATCGCTGATGTTCCATGTGGATGCAGATAACTAAGAAGGACTGGAACAGAACCGGGGTCTCTTAAACTCCAGTTCTGTGTCAGAACTCTTGCAGTGTGGTGAAGTCAGTTATACGTATCAAGCCGTTGTATCAAAGACTTCATTAAAAGATGAACGATGTTGTCATGTAGTGTCATGACTTCTATCTTTGTTCTGTGTGTTGGTTTGCAGAAGGCAATGACACGTGTAGTTAAGGAATTGTCAGAGAGTGACTGATTAATAGTTAAAATAGCATGTAAACTTGCTATTTTAACTAACATTGCCTTGAAAAATAGAGCTTACTCCAATTCAGAAGAGAAAGCTTCAAGTGTTCACACTAACAAGATTGGAACTATATTTAGTTGCTTGGGGGGGAATAAGATGAGGTGGCAATACTACAGAAGTTTTATGGCTCTAGGAGTAGCACGTTTAAAAAAAAAAAGAGTTGAAACACTCGGTCATATAACATCTTTGGGTGTCTGGGAATAACTTAAGAATTGCCAGCATGCACCAATTTTTACTGCCTGTAGTTAGAGACAAACATTTCTTCTTGAATTTTGGTATCTTCTGCAGCTCCTGATAGTTGGGAAGTCTCTTCCTGGTTTTGAGCATCTTGGATGTGTTAGCTCACTCCCATAAATCATAGACAGAGTAGTCTTCTCTCCCAGCTACCTCATAACTGCCTAGTTAAGGTGCTTGCACTGAAAGTTGGAGCGTTAGTGTTGAAACTACAGTGCCTATTACGGACATCCCTTGGCCACCTACCTATAGTTAGACAGAGGAAATGCCTCCAAATCTTCCCTTTGGAAGATTCTGCTTCTCTTTCTTGAATGGCTTCAAGCTTCAGTTGCTGCCTTTTAATCTATCCATTTATCAAACTCAGTGGTAAAGACAGTGACCTAGTACATTTGTTCTTCCTCCTTCAGTGTTCCCAGTAATATGTTTCTATATAAATCATTTAAAAAACCTGAGCCAACCTAAAAACAAACCCAGAAATTAACCAGGAAGAGAGGAGTGGAACCTCCTCATTAGGCCACAGAATCATGGCTGCTGTCTTGAAATGCAGGAGACGCTGGTTGTGTCTTTCAGTACCTGTCTGAATGCTGTTCCTGAATCATCATGTTGCCTTTCATGAAATACAGAATGTCTCTGTACACCCTGAAATGTACATGCTTTGGACAAGGGATTTGCATGCTTGAAATTAAACTTTTTTTTTTAACCCTGTCTACTAATCTTCATAAGATTCCATCTCCCTATACGTCCACTTGATCACCTTTAGGTTGATGTGGCCACTCTACTTCTGTAAAATTTCATACACAATGAACTTTTAAGAAATCATATCCTTGACACTGAAACTTTGGACTAATCATATGATACTTGCTACGTTTTTATCAGCTGTTCTAGTGAAAACCCACTGGTTCAGTGGTGCTTTTGTGGAGTTTTGGTGCTGATGTGTAAGCACTATGTTAGCCTTTTGTACTAGGAAAATGGACCTCTTGTTTTGGTTTAGGAGGGTGAGGCCTTTTTGTGTGGCTGCTCATGTAAACCTGTAGTTGGCGGGGAACCTTTTGGTTTCAGACAAGTTATTTTTAGTCTTGATTTAGATGCCATCCTTTGGCTATTTAGCTATGTGTTTAATATAAGCTAAAGTCACTGTTTCCAAGATGTCTTCATGTACTCGTTCCAGAGTCACAGATGAGCTGATGGAAAGAAAATGTAATCAATTTACAAAGCCCTGGTAATTCAAGACTGAAATTCCATTCTGGAGGTGGTGATAGTTAAAGAAAACTGCACAGTACGAATCAGTCAGCTTTGTGGAGGAACAGAGGAGGGCAGGATATGTGCTCTATAATAGGAGTGTTTTGACATCTTTTCAGTGTCAGTGAGAGGTGAATTCGCTAGGAGAAAACAAGCCTCTAAAGCAATTTTAATGCCACAAGGTGACTATTTTAGAATAATTTCTGCCTCTTGAAATATTGTTTAAGTGGTCTTTGTGTGTTCAGTTAAGTATGAAAGAGGAAGTACTTCTCCAGATGACACAGGCTCTTTGTACAGTGACGAGCAGCACGAGTCTTGCTTATTGCACCGCAGCTGACTACTCAGCTCAACTCTGCGTGCTGTGGACGATTTTCTGCCTAGTGTCAGTGAAGGCAGAGGTGCCAGGAGTTTCGAACAAGGCCACCACTGCAAGCTGAAAGCAATATAAAAATGTTTCAGTTCAATAAACTGCTGAACTTTCCCTCTATTATGTTTCCTTTATGGATCCATAAAGTGTTTTGGGGGATAAGTTGCCTCGTTCTTCTGACTTGGCTCTAATGTGTTTAATGTCTTGCTGCTGCCATGCTTTAACCCTTTCTGTGCTCATCTTCCATGTGAGTAACTGCCGTGACTTTTTACCAGTAGAAGGCAGCATGGGCTATGCAAGACAAGCTCCAGCTAAATTTGGTGTCTGTTACAAAATTGTTGCACTGACTGCTGGAATTTAATTAATTAGGATTCATGTCCTGATTTATTTACATATGTGGTGATGGAACTTAAAAGTTCAGTTGACAATAAGTCTGATAAATGGCGAGACATTAGAAGCAATCTCAGTAATGGGAGAAGGAAAGCTCTATCCCACTTGTAAAATAGGAAACTGAGGCACAAGGCGTGATAGGCACAAGGGTGTATCAGGCTGACAGACAACTCTATCAGATTTGCTGAATTCTAGTCCAGTGTTTCACCTGTACCTGTTAAGAAATGTTCTAGGCTTCTTGCCGGAGCACTGCTAGTCTGTGTTATATCTCTGTATCGTAGTCAGCTGCTTGCAGTTCCTTTTGGGATTGATTATTTGAGTAAGGATTAAGAAGAAAAAAAGAAGGTTGTGGCTCTGCCATTTAGCATTAGACTGTTTGGTGTTTGTTCCCATTCATGAGATAAGGAAGATATGGCTGTGCTTCTTTCCAGTGTTTGAGGAAGATGGACAAGAAGAAAAGAATGAATACTTTGTTTCACTTAACAAGTTTAGTGTAATAGTATCAGGTGAATTAAGTTTGAAGTGAGGTTCTGTGTACATTTGTGTTCATACAACTGCTTCAGAATATAAAGTTGTTTAACTTTAAAAGGAAGACATCAAAAAACCCCAAGTGCCATGCCCCCAAACCTAAACACAAAAAAAAAATCCCAGAAGGCACCAAACAAAACTGAAAACCTTTAACTTGCCTTTACCTTTTCTTTTTGTGTAGTGCTGTCCTTGGAACGGCAATGCAAATGCTTCAAATGCTGGTGCAGACACTGGGGAGAATGCTTGACTTACCCTCATCTTGAGCCAATAATTGATTCAAGATTTTATTTTAGACAGCTTTTAGCATATTGCTAAAATGGAACGGGTTGCCCAGAGATGTTGTGGATGCCCCATCCCTGGATGTCTTCAAGGCCAGGCTGGATGAGGCTTTGAGCAACCTGGTCTAGTGCAAGGTGTCCCTGACCATGGCAGGGGGGTTGGAACTAGATGATCTTTAAGGTCCCTTCCAACCCAAACCATTCTGTGATTCTATACTGCTTCATGTCCTAATTAGAAGTATAAAAACTAGACACACTGAAGGTCAAAGATTGCTAATATTACTATGGCTGCCTGATGGCATGTTGTTGCCAAAACAATTGTGCATCTCACAATTTGTAGTGTGCAAAGCTTAACTCAATTTGGAAGACTGTGGTCAAAGCTCAGAGAAGAGGCAGGCAAAACAGTACTTAATGTCTTGAGGGGCCTAGCGCTGCCATCCCTGAAATGAAATGCAGCTCTAACACAAATATGTTATGTGACTCTGTGTGTCTCATAAATCTGAAATTTTTGAATAAGACAGGCAGTGGAGAGGGACAAGTTATCTGATTGTTAAGGGGAATGACAATAGCTATTGATAGCAGGCATATTGTTGGTATTGGAATTGTGGTCACTCATGTATAGGAATGACCTGGGAAAAATTAATTAAATTCTGTTGGTGCCTAACTCTTGTCAGCAGTGGCCTTCACAAGCTTGTTCTTGTCGATTCTGGGTTTTTCAGTTGTTTAACTTTATATTGGAAACTCAATACATTATACAATTTGATATATATATATATGTAAAAATAAAGATTATTTGAAAAACTGGGGTTATATAGCTGTGTGACACACTCAAACATTAGGTTAGTTTTTCACTTAGCTCATAAAATTCCCAGTCCTTTGAACACAGGTACAATATTGAGTCTGAAAATTTTGAGTAATGCTTGCTTCCTAAAGCAATTGTTTCAATAAATAGTTTGTGTTTTAATTTTGGATCTGTCTTGGCTGTCCAGTTGGGCAGTTAGGCAGGCTAAACAGTGGGGAAAATGGCTTAACTCATTCTAATGTTGAATACTTTTCAACTCCTTCCCTCCTGCCACCCAAGCTGACAGAAGACTGAATTCTGATAGAGGAGTGGTGTGGGCTTCTAACAAGCTTTCTTTCAGAAAAACCATACCTTTATTCCCATTTCAGCAGTTCACCTGCTCCTTATACCTCCAGTCGCAGGTAGATGGCTGCTAGCTGCCTCGTGTAGGAAACTAACAATTTCTTTCACCAATCCAGTGCTAGTTTGCAGTCATTTCTACCTTTAGAATAAAGAACTGCCCACCTAGTTGCTATCCACCTTTTTTTCTGTAACTTCCACTATTTTGGAATCTCAGATTCTTGACTGATGCATTCTGCTGTCACCTAGATATTGTCAAAGATCCTTATTCCGGAAGTCAAGAAGTGCTTGAGCACAATAGGAAATGAAAGTACTGTTTTTTAAAACCAAAAGTTAAATGTGTTGCACAGTGTCTGCTATTGTTCCTTTGTAGGAAGCAAGTGGGACTGTTCCCTCTACCTATTAGATGAAAAGCTCATTGAATACCCAATCTTGTATAAGGTTCTCTGCGTTTTTAAGTGTGCTGTGAAAGGAGATGTGAAAGGACAATGCTGGTGTTGAAGTAGAGGTGAAATGTGTCCTATGAGGCCTTTCTTCTGAGCTACACCTTGGTAACGTGGTGTGTAATTTGGGAGTTACTTATTGATTTAAGCCTTCCATTCTGCAGTAGAAGGGCCTGTTTGTTTAATAGCTACCCTGTATGACTTGTTAGTAATTCCTTATCTGGGCTGTGTGTGAACCAGTATTTCCAGTACTGTATTACTAGAGTGTTTAAAACATTATCTTGCAAATGAGCACCAATAAAAAATAAATCTAAGCTCCATGAAGCTCACAAATCCCATTATGTACTTTTTAATAAAATCCTCAGGGCAGTATTGGAGCAGCCTACCTAATGATCCACCTTCCTGACTCTTCCTAACTTAAAGCCTGGAATATAAAAAGTGATTTAAATGCCATAGCGTATTTGAAATCAAGCTGTCCTTCATTGGAATACTCATGGCCTGAGGAAAATGTCACAGGGCTGCCTTCTCTTCTCACCAGGAGGTATGTTAAACTTGCAACAGAAAATGTTGTTACAAGTGTAGATGTATGTAATGAAAAGCTCTTTGTGAAGCCTAACCTCTCTTTCTTTACTCTGACATCTTCACCTGTAGAAGAGAGAAAAGGGATCCTTAAATTACAGCAGTTTATTCTGACTCAGCCTGTACCTATTTGAGGGGATCTGTTGAAATAATGTAGCACACTGAATATAAATTCTCTAGGTTATTAAACTGACACCAAAAAATAGCTGCCAACATAAGTGGCCTCAGCCAAAGATCAGGTTTTTTCTTGGCGGGGTTTGCTAGCATGACCCAGTCTGGCATAGGAGTATCAGTAGACCTAGGGGTTAACTTGTGCTGTAGTGCATACCAGGTGACAAGTGTCTGTGATGTTTCAGTGACACTGGTTCTCAAATCAGCAATGTGTGTTCTTATCGTACATTTCCATCAAAACGGAAACTAAATTTAAATGGCTTTTGGGTTTTGAATTATACACTAAATTTAGAATTTGTATAAGCAACACTTGCTTAAGCAAGTGTGAGGTTTTGCTGATGATTATTCTGTCCTCCTGGCTCTGCTAGTGTTCAGTGCCATTGTTAGTGTCTGAAACGGTTCAGCTGTACAGTCCCTGCAGGTGATTGCCTGCACTTGCCCTTCACAGGTGTCTTCAACTGTGACTTTACCTATGACTATGTACTGTTTCTTTAAAGGCCATATACACGAGGTACTTAGATTATTTACATCAGTGAAATGTCCTAGTAGACAGGTAGCATCTTTGCTCCATGTACCTCCTCTCTATTCTTGCATTAGTACAGTTTCAGAGAATGCTCCTTGCTTATCAGCAGCTAAGGAAATTGGCTTTAAGAACTGTGTAAAGATGTATAATCCTCTACATCTAACTTGTTTTCTTTTGCAGGAAGGATTTCTCACCATGGCCGTAACACAGTTTCGACTCTTTAAAATCTGTACTTGCCTGGCAGCAGTGCTTTCTTTCATTAAAAAGTTAATATGCAGGTAAACTTGTCTTATTTAATTTGGTTAGCTTTTCTTTGTTAATTACAGATTCTTGCACTTCTTTGGTTCTCTCAAAACCCACCGACCACTTTTCCCAGTTCTGATTTTACTAATTGCAAAGCAGCCAAGACAAATAAAAATCTACATATTTCTTCAGGGTCCAAAAGTCTGTGTGGTGCAGTTGTGACTGTATTTTATGGTATGACAGCTATAATGGGGAGTGTTTTCTAAGCAGCTATGACAGGGTTTTAAAATTGCCTTTTAAAACTATCCTGTTTCAAACGTTAAGAAAAACTGTCCACGTTTTCTAGAAGCACTTGGCAAGTGATACTTTAAGAGGTTCAGTTAATGGCGTCGTCCACCCAGTCATCAGTCGGTAGGCTTCTGTTAGAAATGTGATTCTCTTCCTGCTTTCTCAAGAAACAGTTGCCTGAGACTGCAGATTCTTCGGCCTATTGGAAATTCTTTTTTCAGATGTTGGAAGGACAGTGATTAAAATTCAAGGGAACTGCTTTATTTTGTTGTTCTTGATGAACATGACTTATTTTTGCTTACTCTTGTAAGCCATATTTAGCATTCTTTTGAGTTGTAGATCTATGAACACAGCAGTGTAGTACAAAGAAGCCTTCAAAAAACCCTCAGTAGTTACAGCTGTGTAATAGTGGTGCTTAGCAGTACAGTAGGAGAGTACCAGTCGTGGTTTAACTCCGGCTAGCAAAATACCACGAAGCCGCTCTCACAAATCCACCTCCCCTCCTCCAGTGGAGGGGACAAATCGGAGGAAAAAGAAATAAGGAAGCTCGTAAAATTGAGATAAGAACTATTTACTAATTAAATCTAAATTCATATATGCAAGTACTACTACTACTAAATAATTAAAACAGCAGAAAATAAAACATCTGTTACAATATGATAAAATTCCTCACCACTCACAGACCGATGCACAACAGGTGTTGAGTAGTGAGAGTCAGACCCAGAGAGCCCAAGAGCCGCAGGCTGAGAGCTATCACAGCCCGAGGGCCGCAGCCCGAGCACTGCCACAGCAGATTCCGAATGAACCCTATCAGCCATAGCAAGGCCGGGAAAACCAAACAAACCCACCAACTCCCTCATGAACGAGCCAGCACAGGAGTCAGCAAAGCAGCTAACGCAGGAGTCGGGGTGAGGGTTAGCAAGTGTACGGGAGCGAACCAGAGAGAGTAAGGGAGAGAGTAATGGCTCCCAGACCCCTTCCTCGCCTCTGCCCCGCGCCTGACGTCTTTGGTCAGTTTGGGTCAGGTTCCTGAACTGTGTGTCCCCTGCACTGCCTGTAGCAAGACAGTGAGAGCTGGGAACGCAGCTGCAGGATCAGAAGCAGAGAAAGACCTTGAATCTGGTGCAGGTATTGCCCAGCGCCAGCTGAGAACTTATCAGTGCTGCTCTCTGCATCCAGGAACAGCTTCCTAGCAGCCAGGGTAAAGGGAGTTAACTCTTTCCTAGCTGAATCCAGCACAGTACCTGAGGTAGATCTTCTCAGCACTGTGAGAAGATCTACTGTTGCTACTTGTCACTCTTGCAGAATGTTGTTTTACATAAACACATAGCCTAGAGAAATGTGTTCTCCTTTTGTGTGCGTTGGCAGTAAGGTTAATGCATATGCAGAACATGTGGTAGACGCACAATAACTTTATTTCCTGTTCACCTTTATTTATCCCAAGAATAAGAGGAAGCTCTCAACTGGTTGGTAAATATGCCACAGATGTAGTGAACCTTTAAATAATGTATTTTAATGCTGCATATGCTATGTAGATGTCAACCGTGGTTCTGTGATTTGAATTCCAAATTGAATTAAGAATACTTGCTGTTCAAGTTCTAAAACACCAAGTTGATGATAGCTTCTATATTATGAAGTCCCTTTGTCTCTCTAAGTGTTAAGATAGCTTTTATAAGCAGATAATTGTTTAGCAGGTGGAATTGACAGTATTTTCCTCAGTTTTTCAACTTCTGATGAACTAAGACCTTGAAATGAATAGGTGAGGAACTGCTTGGGAGTAAAAAGAAGGAGAACTTTTCTTGTGTGAATAACAATTAGTTGAAAGAGTGAAAATTTAAAATCTTTCACATAAGCAAGTCAGTGGATCAAATTACTTCAGTTCATTAACTACTGAAGTTTCTCCTGTTTACTGTCAGCTGCAAAGTACAGCTTGATAAATTTTGCTTTCCTGTAATGCACCCCTGCCTGTGAGTATGCCTGATAACCAACGAATGTGACTAAATGTGCGTTTTAATTTAATGGATACAAACAAGTATTTATTTAGATTATATAGGTTACATTAGTTTTCATTTAAACAAGTGCCTGTAGAGATCATGCATCTTCCTAGTCAGCGTAAAGCCTGTGTATAGTACTAGTCATCTCTTTAGTTAAAACCTTTTTGATAAATAACAGCCTGCCTGAATTTACTTCTTCCAGGAAATAAAAGTATAGTAAGAGGTGAAACTTAATTCTGTTTAAAACCTCTAGTTATCTTCTCCAGCTCAGACATCTGGATGCTGTTAATTAGTAAGGATAAACAAAACCGAGAGTTCTTGAGGCATTTGGCATTCACAGCAGTGATCAGTATCCATCTACTGATGGTTGTGATGTGATTGTTCCTATAAGCATCATGTTCTCTTTGTAGAAAAAGAAGTGGAGGTACATAGCCATCCTCAGTCCTGCACTGTGTAGCATATTCTTTCCCAGGCTGTATGACGGAAGCTGTTTCCTTCCACTTTCACCTTTGTCAGTGTCATCGTTTTGGCTAGAGGAATGATTGTTATAAGCCACTTGGTGGAGTCTTCTAGGTCATATAAAGAGAGGAATATATATAATTGCACAAGTGATGGCTTAGTATAGTGTTAAAGATAAGTATGTTCTAGACATCTGAAGGAGGATGTACCCAAGCTTGTGTTTCCTTTAGAGACATCAACCACTTCTGTCAAGCCAGAACCAGAAGTCTCTAATGTGTTTTGAGGGAACAGTGCTTTCACCTTCCTTTAGCCCTAAACTGTGTTGCTTTTCAGCTTAAAGGAACAGTTTCTCAAGGTGCTAGAGTTCATTATACAAAGCTCGAAAATTTGATGATAGCACCTGATCTTTGCAAAGGAAGAATATTGGGCTTAAAGTAGGAGAAATATGTCTAATCACTCACCAGCATGCAGCAGAGATGGTATTGCAAGCAATTCAGCTACTGTGAGTTGATGGTAGAATGTTCTATAATAGTAAAACTTATGGATATGAACTCGAGATTGTAGCTTCCCAGTTGTATTCTCATCAGTAGTAATAGAATAAACTTTTCCAAGCTGCATGAGGTCAATTACATGATTGACTTGCTATAGGAGCTTACACTCCTTGGGAAAAACATGAGAGTGAGCCTGAATTTCATTCCCTTGTATTGTAAGGTTTTAAAATACAACGAATGTCAGCTAAAAATATTTTAATTATTATTGTGATCTTTGACGCTGTCACTAAGTAAATATCTAGGTGGTTTATCTGCAATTAGTGTTTGTCTTCAATCAAAATTAGTTGATAGAGTTGCGGCAATACTTTAATGGAAACTATTCTCGAAGTAAGTGGGAGCATGTATCGAACAGAAGCTGTTGACTTGCCTAATCTTGTACTACCTCTGTTTAGACTTGGAAGGAAAAAATGCTTTAGTAGCTCAGAAAGCAATTTGTTAGTTTAAGATGTAAGACAAGTAGATTTCTCAGTTTATGGTAAAATGGTTATCTTTGAACAAATGTAGAACGAAGTGTTTGCTTCATAAACACTGACAATCTAAAAATTGTATCTGACTATGCAAATAACTGAGTTCATTTGTCCATTTTCTTATTTGTTGGAGTTGCTTCTTCTCTGTTTCCACTGCAGTTTGAAAAGTAAATTACACTGAAATTCTGTGAACGCTGCTTTAAATTCATAGTGAAATTCCTTTTGTTTAGCAGACTTGTACTGGTAGTAGTTAATACTAAGGTAGTTTAAGTACTTAATGATTTAGCCATGACTTAATTTTTAGTAGTGCTGTTCTCAGACTTCCTTTTTGTTTTTTTTAAACTTAGTGCTCATGTTTTCAGAGCTTGGAGGAATCCTACATTTTTCTTTCA
Source organism: Eurypyga helias (assembly GCF_000690775.1). Classification (NCBI taxonomy): domain Eukaryota; kingdom Metazoa; phylum Chordata; class Aves; order Eurypygiformes; family Eurypygidae; genus Eurypyga; species Eurypyga helias. Next base: position 12,702 of record NW_010232717.1, on the reverse strand, counting down.
GGTCTGGAAGAGGGCGAAAGTTAAGTGGAGACCAAATAACTTTGCCAACCACAGTGGATTATTCATCTGTTCCTAAACAGGTAATTGCTTAAGTGGTAGGTGACTTAATCACTTAACAGAGTGATTATACCAGTCCTACAACAGGATTGGTATCCATCTTAGAAAGATATATTATTATTATATATGCTATATCATATTAAGTACGTATCTTAGCAAGATAGAAGATGACCAGTTTTTACTTGCAGGTAACATTAACTTGTACCATATACTTCTACTCAGCCAGAAGCAGAAGACTGGTCTTCATGGGACGAAGATGCCCCTACCAGTGTGAAGATTGAAGGTGGCAATGGTAATATGGCTACTCAGCAAAATCCTTTGGAACAAATGGAACCTGATTATTTCAAAGATATGACACCAACTATAAGAAAAACTCAAAAGGTAGGTATTGCACTTTCAACTATATACAGAGGGTTTTCCTTGCTTTAAAATAGGCTGTAAGCAAATTGGCAACTTGTAGCAGGTGCTTCTGGTAAAATCAAGTTGTCCTATTGACATGAGAATAGGTGCTGTTGTCTAGTCTAACATGTCCAGGTAAAAATACTGTCTCTGAGCTCTTGCCAAATGTGATGCTGGTTCATGTTTACCTCTTCAGTCTTGCTGTTATTGGAAACTGATGAAGAAATTCATAGCCTGAAGGGTCTGGGAAGTATAACCCTCAAGTCACTTCAGTTCTGAAAATGGAACCACTGCTCTAAGATAGTTGTGCTTATATGTTTCCATTATTCAAACAGAGACATTCCGTGTCCTGCTCTACTGGAGTCTGAGGTAGAAGCACTGCTGTTTCAGAAAACAGATGTTACTTGTTTCACCAAGTTACATTAGGGAGCTGATAGTTCAGAATAGCTTTGAACTATCTATCTGAATAGATAGTTCAAATATCCATTTTTATTATGGAGTCAAGACAGAAGGGCGTGTCTGCAACAGTATCAACACGGTAAACAAATGCTGATTAAACTTCTGGTAATTGCAAGTTTTGTTTCTATGTGGAAATCTTCCAGCTGACTACTTCCAAGGCTTTGAGTCAGCTGGAAAACTATCTTCACAACGAAGGTGGTGAAGCACTGGAACAGGTTACCAGAGCGGTGGTGTGGGCTCCATGTCTGGAGTTTCCAAAGACCCAACTGGATAAGTCCTGAGTACCTTCATCAGCCTCAGAGCTGACAGTGGTTTGGGGACGAGGTTGGATTACAGACCTCCTGAGGGCTATTACAACCTAAATCTTTTTGAGGTCCTATGAGCTAGAGATGATACTGGGGTCAGTTTTCTGTACATTCAGGATCTGCAGTGTTCTGTGGACTAAATTCTTCTAAAGATTTTGATCTCCCAGAATCTGGGGGCAGAGGAGAACTGGGGAAGAGCTAGACTTCTCCTTTGTATCTAGGGACACTTTTCACCTAATAGATTAAACTTCAGGTACGGAATGAAACTTGAGAAGAGTCTATAGTGTTTGACAGCTGTGTACTGGGTTTAGTTTAAATGTATCTGCTAACTTGGCCTTGTTAACACCTGTAAATATGAATATGTGCTGGTATTTCCACCAAATCTGGGCTCAACATGAACCCCAGTATCTGAGGTTATACTTGTGTTACAGGTCATACGTACAATATCTGGAAATGGAACTTCAGTCAAATATCAGTCTGTCATTGCTAAATAAGATGGTCTAGTCCTGTTCCCTTTCTTGCATTGCTACTAGCACTTGTAAGGTTAGAGGAACTGTGAATCTACCTCTTGGAAGCAGCAGAGTTTTAAAGTAGGCTAAATTAAATGAGTAAGTTTCTATCTTGAGGTCAAGCCAAGATACATGATCTTAGCAGCCATGTTACATTTGCTAGTAAGCCTTTTAGGAGAAGCATTAGTGCATGTTTTTCAGCCACATCAGTCGAGCTTTACCAGTTGATGTGATAGTGAATTGCATTTCAAATATTGAAACTTACTGTCTGCACAGATGTGCTGTTAAAGTAGCCAAGAGAGCTTGTGTTCTAAAGCAGTAAAGCTGTGTAGACAGCACTGTTCTCAAGAGTAATATCTTACAGTGGCCTGTCGTGGAAGCAGGATTTCTCCAAGGAATGTATCCGGTAACTGGTAGCTTAGATGAGTATTGGAAGATGTGGCTATTTGTACTGTAATTCCTTGTCCCCTTTCTCTATTTTGATACAGTCACAGGTTTCTATGTGACTTAAGAAAAAGCTAGTGGGGGAAGAGAGGATTCTTGTCTCTTGCATTCAGGTTCTCTCACTTACCACGTCATTTGGCTGTACAGCTTCCAGAACTGGAGCAGGTTTGGGATGCAGTGCGGTGTTGTGTAGCTGTACCTTCAAAGCACAGAGTTGTATGATCACCAAGCCATCCAGTCCTTACACTTACCACTTTTCATTGCTCTTTTTTTGAATATTTTTCAGATAGTTATTAAAAAACGAGAGCCTTTAAATTTTGGGATTCCAGAGGGAAACACAGGATTCTCTAGCAGATTAGCAGCTACACAAGATATTCCTTTTATTCACCAGTCTGTAAGTATGCTCAGTGTATTGATCCTGTATTTGACAGTTAAATGACTCTTCTGTAGGAGAAGGAATAGTCTGCCTAAGGGCTGCATTATAGGGAGCAAGAGAAATAGTTGTGAATATAAATTGTTTTCAAATGGAGTATTTGGTTCAAAGCCATGAAGTTGTTAATCTAATTTTAACTAATTAATTCTACTAAGAAACTTAACAGATCAGTGATAAAATGCTGAGAAGCTTCCAACCACTTGTATACTTTGCAAATCTTCTAAAGCAACGGGCTACACATTTTTTTGGATTCTACACAGTAAGTTCCTAACAAGAGTAGGCTTTTTTTCGTAAAAGCCTTTAGGTTACTCTTGCTTTATTGTCTTGGAGCCATTTTTAACTTTCTCCTTCTCCCTTCCTTTCTGTATGGATTTTATTCTAACAGTCTCCTAATTATTGCTCTTTAGCCTTTGAAAAAATAGTCAAGTTACCAAATAGCCTGCCTGTTTACAGGGAGATGCTATCTCTCTTCCCTTTGCTGCCTTTAACAGTGCTTCTGCTTTTGTTATCACAGTGCACTTCCAGTGAGCAAAAGCAGCACTCAAGTGATACTGGACACACCAACATGTGGATGTACATGTTGGTTTGTTCGTGTAACTTCCAGAAATCTTTTATACTATCTACTCAGTTCAACTGCTGAACTTACCTTCTCTTTCCTAAAAATGCACTCTAGTACTTCCTTCCTGTCTTTCTTTGTTACTGACTGGTAGAATAAAAAAAACATAATCTCCAGTCATTACTGGGAAAAGTCAGTCTTAGAACAGTGAAAAACAGACAATAAACTGAGAAGTAGTCATATCTCAAAGGTATCTGGAAGTCTGAAGTATCAGGGTTAAAAATGTTTTATCTATTTTTCCATGTGCTTAGATCTTCTTCCTTTGTTTCAGCCTGAACTGGGAGACTTGGATACTTGGCAAGAAAATACTAATGCCTGGGAAGAGGAGGAAGATGCTGCCTGGCAGGCAGAAGAAGTTCTTAGGTAACTGAAAATAATGTAACACCGTGTAAACTTTTACACATAAAAGAATCAAATACAGTTCTTTTTGTTGTAGGACCTTACCACTAAGTGCTAAGAATTGTTAATTCTTAAGACAAATTTTATGCATCTCTATGTAACTGGTACTTGGTAGAATATGTTTTGGATCTAATCAGTTTAGTAGATGAGGTAGTAGGGGAAATCTGAGAATTGTTGGAACAACACATTAGCTTCCCTCCAAAAAAACCAACCAACCCCAGCTACTATATACAAACAACATGTTTCAGCCTGATGATGTAAAATACCACTGAATGTCCTCACAAAAATGTACATAATCATGTGCTATAAAGTAAAGAAAAGTTCAGGATAGAAGATGAAGTTATAAGTATGTTCTTCGAATCCCCACAGGAGCTATTCTTTTCTACCTAACTTTACTAAACTAGCTGATAAAAGACTTGAATGTAAAATCAGTGACTTGCACAAAGTTAGTGTGAATAATACTTCATCTGTTCCATTCGTGTTCTTTTTTTTTTCCTCTTAAGAACACACAGAAGGAGTATGAAGGGTGAAGAGATGCAGATTGATTTTTAAGCTACTCACAGGCAGTTATTTGAATTGGCAGTGACCTAGGTTAACTAGCTTCATTTCAAGGTTTTATCAAACATTAATGGCTTGCTACATCATCAGACAACCTGCCTCACATGGCTCCACCTTCCTAAACTGTGCTCATTCTACTCACAGAATCACAACTACATGGCTTCAGTGGGACGATAGTGACTATGAAGAATGACATAGTGTATTAAAAAAATCATTCTAGAGCTGTGAATCTTTAAAGGAAAAGAGTAATTTTTCCAAAAAAGGATTCTGGTGAACAATTTATTGTAATATTTGGGAAAGCTCACTTTTTTCAACCGGTAGAGTAAGATGAGAGGGAATTCACCCAGCACACTTTTGATGCATTAATAATAGATAACAAATTAAACCAATTCTAATTCTGTCAGTCTGGCTCTGGAGAAGCTTAAAATGTGAGAGCGGAGTTGTACTACAAATATTTTTGTAAACTTAACCTGTATGTGTACCTTCTAGTCAATATCTTGGTGGTGTGTTTTTATTTTTTTTAAATTCAGTACAGAGACTGTTTAGGGTCTTGTGTCTCACTAATGTATCACAGAAGTACAAGCCTTTTGTGATAGGAATGTTGTGCCTTTGGGCTGTTGTTCTGAGGATAGTACCTTTTCCAGTAAAGAGTATCAGTAGGCTCAGTAAGATCTTTCATCTTTGAAGTGCAACGTACTAAGACCTAATCTATGATGCACCAGAAAAGAAAATGAAAGACAGTGAAAAATACTGCTTTTTTTTTTTTTTAACTGAGAAATGGAACAATTGTTTTTGCTCACTGCAGAGGCCACATTGTACTTTACTTAACCTGTACCACGTTCCATTACGGGTGATTTTAGGACTACAATTTTTACAATTTAGGACTCAATCTTTCCAAAGCAGAGATTTGTCTTGTACAAACCAGCTACTAAAAATAGTCTGGTGCGTGCATATGCCCACCTGTTTCTGGAGTGTAAAATCTGTGTAGTTGATATTCCCAGGATGGTCAAAGCTATGTTGTCTGCCAATTGTCAGGTTCATGGCCTGGAATACATAGTAAGAGAGATTTCTTGTGTGGGGGTAGCAGTGGGGCTTTTTCCACAAACTCCCATTTTTCCAGGTGTCACTGTATTTGGTTGAAGCTCTTCTAAAGATTTCAGCCTGGCATCTTTACTACCGAAAGGCTTCAGCTCAAGTGGTCAGTTTTCATAGTCTTCTTCCCTGGCCCCACGAAGAAATATCAAAACGTCTTGTTTTAGAAGGGATGTGTATGTGTCCAAGTACTTCAAGTAAATAGAAAGAACATGATCAAAACAGCAACATGTGTTACATGCTTCTTGGCCAGCTATGAATGGCCACCTCAGTACAAGTGATCATTGTGTAAGCTGTATCCCAGCTGTGTGAAGTAAAACCTTTGCTTCATTCATGACACATCAAATTACAGTGTTTTTCTGTAACTGAAGAAAGTGCTGGCTTAATGATCTTAAAGGTAGTTTTTCCAACCTAAAAGATTCTACGATTCTGTGGATATTAGGAAAAATTTCCTCACTGAAAGGGTTGTCAGGCATTGGAATGGGCTGCCTAGGGAGGTGGTTGAGTCACCGTCCCTGGGGGTATTTGAGATGTGTGGATGAGGCATTTAAGGACATGGTATAGTGGTGGTATTGGCAGTGTTAGGTTAACAGTTGGACTTGATGATCTGAAAGATCTTTTCCAACCTAAAAGACTCCGTGATTTTTAGCAAGATTGATAAGTACCACCTTCTGGGTTTACAGTTTCCCTTTGCAGTAGACATCTTTGTAACTAACACGTGACATTTAACATGAAACTTTAGTATTTGACAGGCCTGGCTCTGTTTTCAACAGACAGTAGTAAGACGTGATCTGGACTCTCTTCTTAATGCTAGAAGACTGCTTTTTGGTCTACAAAATGATCTGAAGATTTCAGGCTGCTAAATGGGGGACAAAGTTGCCCTAACCCTGCAGAGTGTTAATGCTGACTGTGCTCCAGCTGTGCCTGTTGAGTAAGCTAGCTGTGTCTGGTACCTACCTGCTGGTGCTCAGCTGGTATTCAGAAGTGTCTCTGACCAGAGTTGGTTTTGTGTAGTAATGGAGTGCTGATCAATAATGCAAAATTGGGCTGTGGCCTGCTAAATAGCAGGGGAGGCTATGTTGTGTACCCTTCGCCCTGGTCACTTAATGTGTAACAGTTGAAATAAGCATGTGTAGTAAGCCAGGTGGTTCCTGGAATCAAAGTATGTGGAAAGACAGTGCTGAGGAGTTGGCCACTGGTGCCTGAGAAGTTCTTGTCTGGTGGTTTGGTGGTGTGTGGTTCTTTGTGTTTTGTTTGGTTTCCCCCCCCCCCCCCGCCTCCACTCCCCAGCAGGTTCTGGGCTGGGATGCACTGAAATATTCCAGTCCAGAATGAATCCACATAGTGCATGATAAACCGGATTTTCAGTTAGTTGAAGTTAGCTAGAGCTTGGTTTCTTGTACAAATTGTAGCTACTGATCTCCACCTTTACACTCTCTAATATAAATCTCTTTCCCAGTGGGAACAGTTAAGATAAATGCCTGCACATTTTTAACTGTGTCGAAGTAAAAGACCAAATGGTGTGAAATCCTTATTACAGTTATTCAGTATGTAATATCAGCAGGATATTGACCGCTTGGAGCGAGTCCAGAGGAGGCCACGAAGATGCTCAGAGGGCTGGAGCACCTCTGCTATGACGAAAGGCTGCAAGAATTGGGCTGCTTCAGCCTGGAGAAGAGGCTCCGAGGAGACCTCATTGCAGCTTTCCAGTACCTGAAGGGGGCCTACAAGGGTGCTGGGAGAGGACTTTTTACAAGAGCCTGTAGTGATAGGACAAGGGGTAACGGGTACAAATTGAAATCAGTGGGGTTTAGATTAGATATCAGGAAGAAATTCTTCACAGAGAGGGTGGTGAGGCACTGGAACAGGTTGCCCAGAGAAGCTGTGGATGCCCCATCCCTGGAAGTGTTCAAGGCCAGGCTGGATGAGGCTTTGAGCAACCTGGTCTAGTGGAAGGTGGCCCTGCCCATGGCAGGAGGGTTGGAACTAGATGATCTTTAAGGTCCCTTCCAACCCTAACCATTCTATGATTGTATGTGTACAATAAATAAAACCATGCTGGAATAAGAATGGTTGGTAGAATGCTAATTATAATCAGCACCCTGTTAGCAGACAATGACGGGGGTTTGGGGTTTTCCTGGACATAACTTGTGTTAGGAATGCCAAGCAGGGTTAGCATCAGGAATGAATACTTTCCTGGTGTAAATATCTTTCATCATTCCATCCAAACTGTGCTTTGGAACCCATTTTTCATCATAGGCTCTTCCTTTAATGAGAAATGAAACCTTTCTGAGCCTGAAAGGTAATAACTTTATGTTGAAAACATACAAGAAGTTTGGAATAGAGATCACTGTTTTGAATAATGACCAAGTAAAAGAGCAGTGGAAAGGCAATCACTTTGTGGTAAGCTACTTGTTTGTATTTCTCAGTGACTTCAGTTATGCCCAGATGTCCTCAGACAGAGGAACTCAAGTCAGTAAAATTACTCAGCCAGTAGAGGGCATGGAAACCCCTTCTTTCTGCAGAGGAGTTCTGTGCTGTGCAGCTTATGGGGAGAAAAGAAACATGATCTGCTACGACATTCCTCACTTCAGAATGTCTCGGGAATAGCAGCGTTGCTTAACACCTCTTGTGGTTTTCTGGAACTGTACTGTCTCTTCATGCTGGCTGGTGTATGCAGAGCTTTGTCCCTTCTGCTTCAGTCCATCATCCCCTCAGATCGCGAGGAAAACGTTTGTAGGACTTGCGTTGCAATGAGGATAGCTATTGATGCCTCTGCTGAGGGAAAGGGGGACACCTGTCGCTGTTCCGGACGAGTCAAGCTGTTTTGGTCTGAATTTGAAATGAGGGGTGTCGTGGTGTAACCCGCCAGGCAGGTAAACACCACAGAGCCATTTGCGTGTGTACCCCCTGCAGTGGGATGGGGGAGAGAATCGGAAAAAAGCTAAAACCTGTGGTGTGAGATGAAGACAGTTTCGTAGGACAGAAAAGGAATGGAAAATAGTAATAATAGTACAAGAATATACAAAAGAAATGATGCTCAATGATATTGCTCACCACCCGCTGACTGATATCCAGCCAGTCCCTGAGCAGTGACCACCACCCTCTGCCTGGCTCCCCACAATTTCTATGTCCAGCACAATTTCATGTGGTGCAGAATATCCCTTTGGCCAGTTTGGGTCAGCTGTTGTCCTGTGTGCCCCCAGCCTCCTTGCTGGCAGGGCAGTGTGAGAAGCCGGAAATCCTTGACTTAGTACAAACGCTGCTTCGCAACAACTAACAATCAGTGTCTTATCAGCGTTGTTCTCATCCCACATCCAAACCACAGCACTATACCGGCTACTAGGAAGGAGATTCATGGATAATCTTGCTACTCAAAGCAGTAGATGGGCGTTTTTTCTTTTCCTGAATATCTCTAGGCTTTCTAGCTGTTGTACACTCTGTTTCACTTACTCTGAATCTTTAAGAATTGAGTGGCTTTTAGATTGTAAAATAATTGAACAAATATTACTGCCTAAGACTAGATTGAGCTGAAAAATGGACTTCAGCGCAATAAAAAACAACTGTTTGGAGCCTAGCTACGGTAGACTGAAGGTCTGGTTTTGTTATTTATAGTAACCTATTTATTGATGGGAACGTAAGGTATAACTGTGCTGAAAAGCGGGGTCCTGTTATTTAGCAACTCATGTTTTCTCTAATTGCAGGCAACAGAAGATGGCAGAAAGGGAAAAAAGAGCAGCAGAACAGCAACGAAAGAAAATGGAGAAAGAGGCCCAAAGGCTGATGAAAAAGGAACAAAACAAAATTGGTGTAAAACTGTCCTAACAGACACCAGGCAGCAGTGGGAGTGCCAGTGAAAGAGTATTTCAGCTCTACACCATACATGTTGGTATTGATTTAAGTATTTCTCGGACTTCAATGCGCTGCTTGGTTTCAATGCATCCTTCAGGTCGTCTTGGAAGCCAGGATTCTCCCAAAATGTCTTGAACTACTAGTAGGGCGTTCTTAAAGGAGGAAAAAAACCCCACAGAAAATCATGCCTTGGTGGAGTGGCGTTTCCTGCAATAGTTCCGTTCCAGCACCTTCTTTGCAGCCGCAGGGATTGAGCGAGGATGTTGACTGAAAGACACTTAACGAACAGCTCGAGCCTAGAGAAAAGAATGTAAATATTCAGTGGTGGGAAACCTACTGTATTGTCTGTGCTTACCTGAAACATGTAATTAAACAGTTTTAAAGAACCCTTTGCTTCCTGCCTGATAAAGAATGTCTGCTTTTGCCTTTTTTTAAAAGTATTTCTAAATACTTCAGTTTTCCATGGGAGACTGCGTGGACCTGTGCAGAAGCAACAGACTCGTTACGGATGACCTGCAGCTCTACATCCATGCCTGGCAGAGCGCAAGTTTCTGCTGAACGTGGAAGTGGATGCCTTGTTACCCTGTCGCTTGCAGCTTCCTGTGCTACCCTGCCCGTTTACAGCTCTGCAGTGGCCAGCGGCGTGGCTGCGCGCGGTGTGGTGCGCGCCCCTCCTTTCCCGTGGGGGCGATGAACGTGGGCGAATGATGTAATCACTTGTATGGTTAAATTTGTATTTCTAGCAGAAATACTTCTCCTTCCTACAGTTAGGAAAAAACCTCACCCTCACACCTGACACTTGTAGTGTGTGTATAAATGTACATAGGTAGTATACTTGGAAAAAAGAGATTGTTGCCCCGATCATAAAGCTAGTGTGAAAACTCTCTGTTCAGTTAACAGCACTCTTCAAGTTCTGTTTTTGTATGCTTACTGTATGTATTTACAGTGGAATTCCTCTGGGAAAAGTGTGCAAGGTGAGCGTGCAACAGAAGATGATAGTGCTTTAGGGGAGGAGTTAATGTCTGCTGGAAGGAGAGGAGGGGAGTCCACCTGGCTCTTCTCTCCAGCTCAGAGCTTCAGTGAATACCTTCTCCGTCTTGTGTTGTGGGGATGCCGTTATCCCAGAATTCAGGGGTTGTATGGATTTCTGCATCTGCGATAGACGGGTGAAGGTGGCAGGTTCTGTGCCTGAGGCTTGTTCCCTGGGCATGCAGGGCATGGTGACCACGTGGGAGAATGGGAAGGGGTGGGGGGCTGTCAGGCTGGGTCATCTCTGCCTAGAAAAACAGGTTGTAAGTAGATTCTGACACGTTTTGTTTAAAAAGACAAGTAATTGGGAAAGCTGGGCAGTAAGGATTACCTTCAGTGCCCATAGTCGTGGAGAAGAGTTTTTAAATGCTTAGTGTGCTTGTCATACTGCTTGAAATCGTGCCCAAGTCAGCTTTTTATATCTGAAAAGTTCTTGGGAAATGTTAAATTTTGAAATTAGAAGGTGGCAGTCCTGGGCTCCTGTGCCCATTCTCTGCACAGGTGTTCTGCCTGAGCAGAAGGGATGCCTGTGCTGCCTGAACGCATCTGAGGAGGAAATCCGCTCCTAGTGCACACCTAAGGTGTCCTGTGGTGAGGAGGAGGAGGAGGTCTGGGATGGGCTGCAGTACTGATCCGTGCCCGGCCTCCGAACGGCACTGGGGAAGCGAGGCGGTACCCTCGTCATCCCGTCGCTGTTGCTAACGGGGCAGGGAAACCTGGTATCGCCTGCTTGAGGCAAAACCTGTTGGAAGCTGTGTCGCGGCTTTTAAAAATGTGCTTATACTCTTTCTGAGACAATGTAAAATAGCTGTAAATAAATATTATTTATTAAAAATAACAAAACATGGGGTGGTTACTGAAAAGGTTAGAAACAAAGCCCCAGAGTACGTCGTGCAAGGGCTGCTATTTCTTGACCCTTCGGCTGTGGTAAAAACTGCTGCCACCTCCTTCCGCATCACCCTCCCGCATGGCTTTTCCCTCTCCGCCTGCCGTGTTCTGCTGCTCTTCCCTCCATCTCCCTACCCATCCTCGAGCACTGCTGCTGTAGGAATTGCACCCATCTCCTCTACCGTGTCCTAGGATAGTGCCAGGAAGGATAACGTGCTCTTGCATGTGGGATCTTTGGTGTTGAAGCCCCCTGCACTGAGCTGTTTCATCCTCTTCCTCTGCTGGCTGTCCTTTCCTCCTCCACACGTCCTGACTGTTAGCCTCAACAACCCTGACCACGCTTCTGCTTCACCTTTCGTCTGGCTGCTGCTCTGTCATCACATCATAGGAGCACCTCTGCTATGGGGATGGGCTGAGAGAGTTGGGCTTGTTCAGCCTGGAGAAGAGAAGGCTCCAGGGAGACCTTATTGCAGCCTTCCAGTACCTGAAGGGGCTACAAGGAAGCTGCGAGGGGACTTTTTACAAGGGCCTGTAGTGACAGGACAAAGGGTAATGGGTTTAAATTGAAAGTGGGGAGGTTTAGGTTAGGTATCAGGAAGAAGTTCTTCCCGGAGAGGGTGTTGAGGCACTGGAACAGGTTGCCCAGAGAAGCTGTGGATGCCCCATCCCTGGAAGTGCTCAAGGCCAAGCTGGATGAGGCTTTGAGCAACCTGGTCTAGTGGAAGGTGTCCCTGCCCATGGCAGGGGGGTTGGAACTAGATGGTCTTTAAGGTCCCTTCCAACCCTAACCATTCTGTGATTCTGTTTCAGCCCCAGCCAAGAGCTGCATGCTCTTCCCGCCTGCACGTGCTGAGACAAGACTCTCTGGTGCGTATGGGTGTGGGCATCCACGTTTTCTGAGCCCGGACAAAAGGGATGGGAGTTTTTATTGAACTGTTTGGAGGGCGATCCTCTTCCCCTGGCTGCTCTGTGCAGTGCCAGCAGGATGCAGGTGAGACGTGGCGAAGGGTGATGCCAAATGTTAGAGGGAAAAAAATGAGGGTGATACACCCGCAGCAACAGCCGGCGTATCCTCTGCGGATCGGGAATAGGCCAGTCCCTCAAAATCCGGGACTGGAGCATTTATGGTGGCACTTTGGGTCTCCCTACAAAGGCCGCCTTAAGCCGCCTGCATCCTTGCAGCATTCGGGCCCTTGTGTGCGTGACATTAAAAGCAGCAGCTCTCGCCGGTGCCCTGGGGCAGTGGTGTGACAGCAGGGGCACGAGGCTTGCACCAGCCCACGAAGGGAGGAGAGCACGGAAGTTACCGGCAGAGAAAGCAAGATGCTCAGGGCCATCTCTGAGAGCTCCTGGGGACTATGTTACATAAAATTGTCCCTTAGATTTCTCCTAATTAATGAATCCTCCTGAACCTTTGTTGCAAACTCAAGTAATGCAGAACCCGAGCATCATGGGGACATGAAAGGTCTCTTGAGTCACCTCTGTAAGCATCGGTGTGCATCACCCTCTCGAGCTACCCGCACGCCAGCCAATTATTCCTCCTCCCTTGTGTTACTAACAGCTCCCTCCTTCTCCAAAGCTGCGGGGTGACGCACGGCATCATCTAGCTCCGCTAGATGACTTCTGCCCTGGGTAGCCATGCTGGATTCAGCCAGGAAAGAG
>NW_010232716.1:0-17566 GCF_000690775.1 Eurypyga helias | reverse complement strand
TCTTTCCTGGCGGAATCCAGCACAATGGCCTAAACACCTAGCACCTAAGTCTATAGCTTTGCAATTATCTGTTAGAAACAGATTTCTTTCAATATAAATCCCAATATAAACATCAACAATGTTTGACAACTGTCTTCAGAGACCTGGCATTTACCAGGTTACTAATCCTGTGAAATAGCTTTGACCGATATTATGGAGTGCTAATTTTTCAGTCAGATTGTATTTGTGGTACTGTGCTAGAAGCCTTACAAAAGTTTAAAATAATTTCTACAATATCTCTATGAACAAACTTCACAGTTTTCAAGAATTAAATAATGTTATTTGAGGATACTTAAACTAATTAATTTTATTCCTACCCCATCTTTATTTATTAGGTCTCATGCCAGCTGTTCTGTTGTTTTTACCAAGACTAATGCCTGGGTTACCAGCCTAGAGTTACCTAATTAATCCATTTGATCTTCTAGAACACAGACTAAGTATCAATATTCATCCAGTCCTCTAGAACCTCCCTACTACCCAAGATCTACTGCAGTGGTTTGACCACAGCCAGTATATCTTAGGAGATTTAAGTGCTACTACAGATCCTCTAAGAAAACATAAAGTTGAACACTGAGCATTATAATTCAAATTCTTTTCTAAAACACACACACACCCCTCAAAACCAAACCAAACCAAACCAAACAACCCAACAAAAAACCAACCAACCAACCAACCAATAAAAAAAACCCACACCACCAAAAAGCCAGATCTGAGCCTGTATTGTTGTTAGACCAAGACTGAGACTGAGCATGAGCAGAAAAAAAAATAATGCTGAATTGTTCTGATTCCCAGAATCTGATATTGACAACAAGCAGAAATAAAGATATCTAAATTATACTGGCACTGATAGTCCCTTTCAAAGCTTTCAATGGACAGAGATATGGTCAGTGCAATCCAGCCTTTTCGGAATGCATGAGATTGGGAAAGGATGAAAAGACAGCAAAACATAGCATAGCTCAGGGAATTTTTCTTCTTAAGGACAATGCTCTGTCTGCTCCTGGAATTTACATCTGAAGTAGGTCAGATGATGAGAAACTACCTTTTAAAGCACTGATTCCATGTGGTGGGGAATTAAACATCTCACTTATTTAGTAAGATTATGTAATTTTGCCAAAGCAGACCCTTATTGTACAATACCTATTGTTTTATGAAACTATTTAATAAGCAAATATTTTTATGAAAATAACAAGATATTTTGCATATCATGGCTGCACTGGGCATCAGACTGATTCACCGTTTCTCACAAGGAGTCAGTTTTTTATCTCTAAGGGTACTGCCTTGAAGGAAGCCCAAATCCATGACCCTGAACCTCACACCCAGTCTGACAAGCCTATCATTGCCCTGAGTGGAGAACCAAGAAAACATTCATGTTTTCCAATCCATCTCAAACACAACAAATAATAATCACATTCTCCAATTTTTTTTTTTTTTCTTACCAAGCTCATTGAGGTAGCCACCATGTTTCCAGTCTGCAGGCAGTGTTCCTGTGTAGTCCATGATGGTGCCTCTTTTTCCAGGTTCCACATTTTTAAGGTTCACAAATAGCTGATTGTTTTTTGCCTATTTCAAAAAAAGATACGTAATAGAAACTGTTGATAAACAGGAAAGAAAAAAATAAAACCAAATATTAAACTTTAGGGAACAAAGTAAAACAAACCAAAGGCCAATTTGCACAGAAGCATCCATATTTTTATGCTTTACCTTTGCCAGGGTCAGTCTGTCCATACTGTTGACATGAGAAGGGGTAGAGCATTGAGTTAAAGTATGATAACTTGGGTTAGAGAAATAGTGACTGTTAGCATTTCCACCATTACTGTGAGGTATGGTGTCTGAAAAGAAAGGAAAATGAACAATTAAAAATAACATGGCATTTCTGTCTTAAGATATTTTTGACAGTGCTGCACTAGTTTATAGTTTCTTGGAAAAAAAATCTAAAAATCTTGAACTCATTTATAGAAATTAGAGATACATAGCAGTAACTGAACAGTCATGCCCTAACTTTCAGCAAAGAGCATTCACAAGTATTACTTGCTAATTCCTCTTTCTGCTGTGGTCCCTTGCTCTCTTTTCCCTCTGTAGTCAGAGCACTGTCCTGATTATAGACACCTTTACTATCAAGTTCACAGGAACATTTTCTGGTGCTTCAAGTGCTTTGCTGATACACCTTTCCTGACTCTGACAACTGTTTCTGCTGGCTTCTTTACCTGCTGCCTTCCTTAATAGCTATGTGCAAAAGACAGCATTGCCTGAAGTTTCATGTACCCATTGCAGCCCAACTCACATGCATTTTCATAAGTCAAAAAACACTGTTTTGTTTCAGGAGCACTGCTCCTTCCCTTCATTTATTTCAAACTCAAGCCACTCTGCTATCTTCTTCTCTACAGAACCTTGCCACAGCTACCAAGAAATCCTGACTTTTTACAGCTATATAAAGTCTTTCTGTATTCAAGCTGTTGGCTTTGAATGTAAAGTCTCAGTAAAAGCCATATTTTGCCACATTTTCCAATTCTGTTTAAAGATAGGCATATATAAATACAAATGTCCATAATTCCACTGTTTAATGCAGAAAAACGCTTGAGGGTGCAAAATGTTACACAGTAAAGTGAGGTATATGGTCACTTGTCCCTTACAATTAACACATTTTACCAGAGTAAGCCACCTTCACAGTATCAACAGCAGAGATTAAGAGACTGTAACGCAGAACAAAATAAGCAGCTATGGATGGATGCTGGGGCAGCATCCTTTTGAACTCGGGTGAACTGTCTGTAATAGCTGAAAGTTAACCACACAAATCAATCATTGCATCCCAGTGGTCTCATCTGCCAGTACCTCAGAACCCTTGTCTACGGTCTCAAAAGGCAGTTGAAAGCAGTTTCTCAGTCTTCCCTCTCTTCCTAAAGAGGGAAACCCTCCCCTGCCTCTCTTTCCAGGAAGGCTTCTGAGGCAGAATTATAGATGATCTTTTTTAAATTTAGTATGTTCCTGTTCACAGCAGCCCTCGCTAATGTGAAAAGTGAAACATGCATATTCAAGTCCTGTTAGAGGCAGATCTGAACCCCTCAGAACTCAGCTAAAAAAGCAAAAAGTCCGGAGATGGAGGAAAAAACCCCTGTTCTAAATGTCACTTACCTGAAATGGTGTAATCTGCATTGATGACTCTCATAGCAGGGGTATAGGTCACTGCGGGCATATTTGTTTCTTTTCCTTTCTGTTTATGTCTGTAAATGATGAACAGCACCAGCAGGAAAAGCAAAAGTAGGACAAGAATGATGATGCCTGCTATAGTCCCTATATGGTAAGAATCAGCAGGGATGGCAGAACTGGTGCGGCCTAAACTGTTCAAGTTTCCCACTATAATTACACCAGCTGAAATACAAGAAGAAATTAAAATATATGGCGTAAATTCAGAGGTTTATGTATCAGGAGCAAAAGACAATCTTCACTTCTAAATATTTCTGCTAATTTAGCTGTTTTTAATAATGCCAAAATAGAAGTATGCCAGAAACCAATGGGAAGACAATCCTAGCCTTAAGGAAGAGTATTCATCTTCTTCAGAGAAAGATGTTTTCATGGACTTGAAAAAGTAAGAACATTCTCTAGGCAAAAGCACAGAGCAGTTAAAGCACATGCTCTATCAGCAGATTTGGACAGCACAGGACTGCAAAACATTTCACTGAATCTACACTTGAGTGCTTTGCTCCAGTAAACTATCACTAAGGCACCTAATACTTACAAAATCTACAGAACATATATAATTTAATAGAATGGACTATTTACATATACAGGCCTTATCAGATTAATTTAATTATATTTAATTAATTTAATTTGAAGACAGGTTTGTCATTTAATAGGTTAACCCAAGTTTTATATAAAACAACTACAATAATTTTATCGCATCTAGGCTTTACCTTGATCACACCTGGCCCCTTTCCAGCCTGGGCTGCAGTAACATATTCCCGTTATGTGGTCACAGGTGGAGTTGTTCAGACAGTCACAGATCTGCCGGCATCCATACCCATAAGTACCTTGAGGACATTCTGCACCGAATAAGTGCAAATAAAAATCAGACACAGTCAGTACTTCTTAAATGTTTTGGTATTACAGATTTATAGCACTATACATGCTACCCTTGTTTCTAACCCCATACGTTTTTTACATGGCCAGCAGATGGCAGTGTTATTAGTGGTAGACCTCTATGGAAAAAAATTTCGTAAGAGGACCTCTCTATATACGTGTGTGTATATGTGCGTATGTACAGGAAAGAAGAAGGAAAAGAAGGAAATCGTGTTCAGAAGTGATCTTCCTCTACGTGTAATGTTGCTGCCACTAAGACTGTGAAATTGGGGCAGGGGAGGGTAGGGGGACAGGGAGATTAAAAGCATAGAAGACAGCGAGGAAATGGACAAAATGTGAACTAAGTGTCAGTTCTAACCAGAATGTGAGGTCTCCCACATTGCTCAGATCCCAGTGCTTAAAAAAATCATGTAATCGTATGAGTGGAGCCAAATATCTGGCTGATGTCATGTCACTTGATGTGATAGAAGAGCAAGAGAGAAGGGCCATGAGTCTAATACACACATTTATATTTAAAAAAAACTGTCCTTGGCTTCATATAGCATACTTTGATACTGTAATGTATACATTGATAAACTACCAACAGAAGAATAATGCTAAATTATGAAGATTAAGGTAATAGGAAGAGTTGTACTTTTTTTCCCCAGAATGATTTGAATACAATAATTTATTAGAATACAGTAATTCAGTACTCAAAGTGTATCCTACATCATGTAATTAGCATGATAATTATCCTACACTGATAAAAAGTATTTCTTTTATACTGCCACATCTGTTACTGTGTAGTTCTGATGGTTTGAGGAAGTGTGGTGTTACTTCACCTTCTGAGACTCAATTTTCTGGAATCTCTCAGGAATTTTGTAATATATTAATTTTTCTTTTTATCTTTCATAGAGAATCTAATTCATCTTTTATGTATTCCTAATTTATAATGATTTACAAGATAATGTAACACAATAGGTGACAAAGGAATGTTCATGTAGTCTTGATAAATCCAGAATCAAGTGGAATTTCATGCTTATATATTTTCTCCTTCTCTTGGTTACATTCAATAAAATAAGATTATAACTACTGGAGTCAATGGCTGGACAAAAACCATCACCCATAATATATTTTGGCATTTTGAAAACTGAATTGGAATGAAAAGACAATTTTTAAAACTGACACTCAAATTCAGAAATACGAAAACACTTAGTTTAATATTGTTAAATCATTATTATCAAATTATAGGGTAAAATATAGTCTATAAAACACAATAATTAAGTTAGATTTGCCAAAGTATTCAAACTTATTTTTGATATCACAACATGAAGAGAGAATCTTAAAGAGTTTATCTTTTCCCAAACATTATTTCTCTTTTGAAGTGAAACAATGAAATCAACCGAGTTGAATAACGAAGTTCAAAGAATAAATAATTCCAGGTTGCAAGTGATAATTTCACTGAAATAAATATATTCCTCTAAACCATTCATATTTTGTTGCAACTGCATTTTTCTTAGGAAAAGGAAATCCATTTCCAAATTTTCAGTGGTTCTGCCATAGATGTTGATTAGCCGTAAAAACATAATTCCTGTTGCAGCTGGGCCTAGACCCACTGCTGAGGGAATAAAGTGTGTCTATAGGGACAGTAACCTCCCCTCCTTTCTGTGCAGTGCTACCAGCTGTGACACATGCTATCTTGGTCACTGCACAGCCCTTCAGATCCAGAAGTAGCTGAATCAGTCCTGCTTATATGTAACACGTAGTGTCCTCCACAAGTCAAAAGCAAAGCCTGTGCACAATGTTGATGCCAAACACAGGTTTAAACCTTCACAACAGTAGGTTGAATGGATTGCTTTGCACTGCAGTATAATGCATGAAGTGTGGGAGCACCACTCTAATGTTAGCAAAAGTTGGACTAACAGTTCTGAGCTTATGAGCCTGATTGTTCTTTTAATGTTGCACATTATACCATCACTGATGTCAGTAGTGTTATTCTTGATTTTCTTGGGTAAAAAATCACACATATGCGAAAACAAAATGTCATCTATTATGCATATACAATCCAATTGTATTGTAAAACCACACTGCAAACATTAATTTTATTCACTAGGTTTGATGTGGTATTTCTTTAGTTTTCTAAGAATTAGTTCTCATGGTGGTTTAGGCTAATGACAATTACTTGTATTCATTTGTTACTTCTACATGACAGAGTTACTGAGGTTTTTTAGCATTACATCCAAAGGAACTAAAATGTAGTACAAATGCCCCTTACATGTAGATACAAATTGAAAGAAACACCCACTATGATCACAGTCAATCTTAATAACTAATTTTGAAGGCTTTTATCTGTTTGGAAAATGCCTAGGTCCAACTCCTGAGGCTCTTTTCCCAGCAAAATTCCCACTGAAGCCAAGGTTGTATCACAACACTGGGCAAAACAACAGAGGCTCGGGGTTTTATATTTTGCTGTCAGGCATGATTCCTGTCCTGACTCACTTTGCTCGCAGTGCTTCCCCATGAACCCTGTGCGGCAGGTGCACTGCCCACTGATGTGGTCACAGTCGGCTCCGTTCTGACATTGGCATACCAACACACAGTCTTTCCCATAAAACCCTAAGGGACATCCTGCAATACAAGGAGGGGAAGGGGAAACAAGAGTGAAACAACAGCAGTGAAAACAAATGCAAATATTCTGGTTGAGTATGTTATTGAGAAGTCATTTCTATAGCCTCTCTACTCAACATGGCATTGTACCAACACAGCAGATCAAGACCTACCTTATTTTAAGTGGTTTTAAATACACACTAGGCAATAATTGCATAAAAATTTGGTTAGAAAATTGTGTGGACAGCAGATGTTCAGAAAAAGGCAGCAAGAAGGGCTCCTCGAAGAAATGGGTTAAAGAAGATACTTGAAAGAGGAGAAAGAGGGCAGATTGTGAATCAGACCAGGGCATCTGTTCAGTGATGAATGAAACTCTGGACATATTTTGTGCACAGTTGATGCTGAAGCACAAAAAAATTAAAAATAATAACATACTGTATCTCAGCTCCTCACAAAGATACTATTTCAGTATGAAGAAGTCATACCACCTCAAAGAGATCATTATTCACCAGCAGGAAGAAAAATAACCATGACAGCTGACAGCTAAGCCAGTATAGTGAATGTCTTCCAGAGCTGCATCCATATGGCCCTATAATATATCTGTTATTTCCTGCCACTATGACATTATTCAGTTGAAAAAGGAGAGTTCTGATTTTATGAAAAACATGAATGCAAAACACCATTAGCAGTCTTACTTTTCTTGAGTTTAAAGATAATGGCAGTGCCCAGACAGTGGATGTGCCTGGATTGAAGATAAACCAAAATGAAGCTGTCATATGATAAAGATAAGAAACCAACTTCGCCAATATCTGTCTCTAACACGTTTATTTATCAGACTTTGTATGAGCTCTTACTCAGCCTATAATGAGTGCCATATACCTACACCTAGTCACTGCACTGCTTGGAATTTTATTCTAGTGAAAAGCTCTTCGGAAAAAAAATCGGTATTAATTACATCCAAAAAATCCCAAAACCAATTATAACATTACAGTCTAGTGAAGTTTCTAAGTTCCAAATAAAATAGCTTCTATATTAGTATCTGAATTACAGGTGCTGAGCTGAGCTGTTGTTGCAATTGCTCCCGGAAGGTAGCAATTACAGCTAGGAGATGCACGGTATGATCACTTTGCAGTGACAACAGGGACTGTGCCTCAGACCACAGCTACACCTAAGATAGAAGCTATTCTCATGGCATTATTTAGCTCTGTGTTATCTTGCAGTCTTGGTTGTCGGGTTCCTGCTGTTAGAGTACCTCTTGGGGAGGTTTCAGAGAGGGAAGGAATTTAGACAGTATCATCATCCCACCCACTGGGGAATGCTTGCAGAGCTGACACCATCCATGATACAAGCTCTGCACATCTGCAATGGTAACACCTCAATGGCAGCCATTCATACTGCATGTGCACATGACTCTTCCACAGGGATGCCCAGCTGCAGCCAAAGGTTGTCTTCCTCTGAAAGAAGGCTAAAGATGAGCCTGAATGTAATCCCTGCAATCGTGGAGGTAATGTGTTGCATATTCTGGATGAAAAAAGGTTCAGGAGCATGAGAAGAAATCAATTAATAAATTGTGAAAATACTGAAGGAAAATTCTGTCACTGATTTGTAGACTAAGAATGGATAACAAAAGTCACCTACTTTGTGTACAGTAAAGGCCAGTCCATCCAGGGGTACATTTGCACTCCCCATCATAGGCACTGCAGTAAGCTCCATTATGGCAGTTGCATGTGTGGATGCAGTCTGGTCCCCAGTGGGAAGGTGGGCAAGCTAAAACAACCCAAAAGAATGAATTAAACTCAAATTTCAAAGATCCTTGATACTCCATGAATGGAGCTGCTTACATACACATATAACCGCTGTTTTGTTTGAAGTTCATTGTTTTTCCTTTAAATGCATATTTTTGGCTGCTCCAGACTAAGCAAATAGTCACAGATTGTCTTTTTTTTTTTTTTTAACTAAGAAACCATTTTATCCTAGCTAAGAAGTGCTGAAAATGATTAAATGTGTGAAAGAAACCAGTGATACATAATTGATAGTAACTAGGACACTCATACCTGCTTTCTCATAGAGAAAGCCATGGAAGTCTCCTTTCTTAATTTATTTTTTAATCTGTAAACACTTCAATTGAGCACAGTCAAGGGGATATGCCTTTTAAGCCTCAAAGTTAAAAGTTATTCATGTTAGAATATCACTAAGTGCAGTGCATACTCAAAGAATAGGCCCTTTCTCTTGAGTAGGATTCACAACTTCAGGTTTTCATTTTTTTCTTTAGTAAAGGGATGCATAATTTAAAAATAGTTTTGTGGAAGTACAACATGAGTATTTCATTGGAGAGAAGAAATATGTCAGACATGGAAGCCTTAGATTTTGTGTACTGATTTGATTGTCCAGAGCAATAAAAACTCTTGAATACTTTAAATGTTTGCATCATGACTCATGTTTGCATGGGCTGTATTTTTAAAAAGTGTTATCTTTGTCCAAATTCCACCTCATTAAGAAATACACTATGTTGTGTTGAAAAAAAGTACTAAGTTTGGTTTCTGTTTTTTCCACTTCAGCTGTGCCTCGTAATGGCTTGTATTACTGGTTTTTGTTTGAAATTAGTCGTCAACTAAAAAGGAATGTAAATCACGTACAGACAAAAGGTTAGAAGTTTCAAAAAGGTCGCTAGTTCCAAAAGAAATTAATAGAATCATTATTTTCCAAATGAACCCAAGGCCTTTATACAAAGCAAATAAACTACTTCTGTTACAGTCCATGAGCACAACCTCAATAGATGCTTCCATTCATAATGCTTGCATCATTTTTTTGTTACTGATTCAGGGAGCAAGTCCCTCCTCCTCCTAAATACCCCTATTCTGCTACTCTCCCAACTACCTACTTATTTTACCATAAAAACAGGGATATTTGTTGTTACTGGCTTATGCAGGAATAGACCCAAGCTTTATTTTGGTATCATATTGAGTTGTGCATGCTAATCACTTCACAGAATTTAGCCAGCAAAATTTTTTTCCAAATTGACCAGATGTTACATCACACTGGTACAGAGACAGTTAACCTGGAGCAATCAAACCATAAATTATATAAACCAATAAGGCATGTTATTAGGAACTGCACCTCCCTGGAAACCCCAGCACAAAGACTTTTGAGTTTTGATATATTAGAGTCTGGTACAGCTTCACTTACTCATAAAAATGGGTTGGCTGAAATTTTGGCACACATATATTACAGGCCGCATGGATTTTGGTACGTTATGGAACTGGATATGCATCTTGTGTGAATTTTGCTTCAGTTATTTCTTTCCTGTCATTAGTAATTTGCATAGACCCAACAAGGCATCTGGGGAATGCCTGATTATCTAATAAAATAGCTCCATTACACATGATAAAATTCAGGCCTATCTCTTCTCCTTTTTAAGTCAGTAGCAGAGTCTTCACTGACTTTAGCTTACCAAGACAATACTCATCGAGTAAGGTAGAACAACACTAAAAATGTGTATCTGTGAAACATTTATAAAAGAAAGAAAGAGAAAAATCCATCAACAATGTATAAGCACTTTAAAAAAGTTAGAGTGAAAAATTTCTTAACAAAATGTTCAAATGTTCAGCCCCATCCCTGGATGTCTTCAAGCCAGGCTGGATGAGGCTTTGAGCAACCTGCTCTAGTGGAGGGTGTCCCTGCCCATGGCAGGGGGGTTGGAATCAGATGATCTTTAAGGTCCCTTCCAACCCAAACCATTCTATGATTCTATGCTTCTATGTTTAACAAGAATAAGGATGGTCTTGAAGCCAGAGCACTAACTTGTATCTGAGAAAATCTTGGCTTTGTTCTGAGCATTGCCAAGTAGCTCTCTGTGTAACTGTAGTAAGAAAAAACCCTGTATTTCAGTGCCTGACTTCATTACTTGTAAAATAATACCTCTGTTATTCATAAGACTGTCCTGAGGATACAAGCCCTCTGATGTTCATAATACTACTATAATAAGACCAAATATTTACAGACAAGCAAACAAGTTGTCAAGAACCCTCTTTGCAATGCAAGATTCATCAAGTCACAGACTTTTTCATGTTGGAAGAGATCTCTAGTAACACTTAGTCCAAAATGCTACTCAAATGATCTTTAATGATGATAATTTCACAACCTCTTCTAGGCTGAAGACTTCAGAGTCTCTCCGGGAAGTTGCTGTGCTTGAACACTGTCACAATAAGGATTTTTTTACTTAAACCTAGTAAAAGTCACCCTTGCTGCAACTTGTGAGTATTGCCTCCTGCCTTTTCACAATGAACCTCAGAAACAAGCCTGATCCAGCTTCTCTACAACTCTTAGCTGATCTTTCCTGTCATATGGTTCAGCCCACTTACTAGAAAAGTCATAGTGCAGTTGTACTTCTTACACTGCCAATGAAATGAAGAAAAGTTTAGGATCTCTTCATCATACCATGAAGTCCTCATCTCTGACTTAGGCAGTGTTTCTTTAACAAAAAATAGGGAATTTAAATAGCTGAACCATGATTAATTATTTTAAAAAATAAAGGAAAAAACGGTTGATACTTACGCTGAGAGCAGTCACTACCAATCCAGCCAGGGTAACACTGACAGGATCTATCAATAGGATTACATGTTCCATTATTGGTGCAGGTGCATATTCCAATGCAGTTTTTGCCAAATCTGCCACTGGGACACACTGAGAACAAGTTGTCAAAATTAGAACTCCTTAGTAATCAGAACAATTACTGTATTTTCTTTATTTCAAGAGAAAGCAACAGATATTTGGATCAAGAAGGGTACTGCTTGGTATAATGTTAAAGTAAGGCATTATGAATTCTGGTTAGCCCATTATCCATACTCATTATACAAATAAAACAAATAAGAATACAGTGGTTTCATACTTAAGGATTGAATGTTGAAACAATTTAAACCTGCTTAAGATTCTTAATTTATGAACTGCCTATACTACAACAGAAACTATTTTGGGTTTTATAGTTTCCAAGTGATGCAATGAAAATTATTATAGTGCTTGGTCACTGCATTCCATAGAGTCTTTATTACAACTTGTACCTTCATTACAGAGGGCTCCTGTAAATCCAGGTAAGCAGTCACATAAGCCAGTAATATGGTGGCAGGGACCACTGCTGTGTACACACTGGGGGCACGTCTGGCTGCAGCGGTGTCCATAAAACCCAGGGGAACAAACTGGAGTCAGAGAGAACAAACTGTCATTGCTTCCTGCAATTTCTATACAGCCATGAACTACTCTTCAGTGCACTTGTTCTTGACTTTGAATTAGCTTAGCTTTCTAAATACAAAGGAGTTGCAGTGGTGGTTGTTATTATGCATACAGTTCAAAGCTTTATACTCGTGAAAGGAGATTTGCTCATCTTCCTCAAGGATTTATTGTATTCTAGTTCGAAATTACTCAGCTGACATTCCATTACTTGTCAGGCCACACTACACTTGGGTTATGTTTGAAATATGTATGTGCTTGATATATTTTACATATTTGGCTATACATTACATGTCTTCTACAATATGAAAATCTTTTAAAGCAGATCTGAAGAATAATTTTTAAAAATTAAGTGGATAGTTTTATCTGTAGATGAGTAGAGTCATCTTAGACCTTGACTTCCTTATGTGCTTCCTAATTTGGAATAAAAATAGACATTACTTCACTGAGAAAAACTTACAAATGTTTTCCAGTCATCCTTTCATTTAGATACTTACTGTACTCATTACATGGTACAGACAGCTACACATCACTTAACCTTTAGAGAACTTGAGACCAGAAATACAGAGTTTTCCACTTAATTCTTATGCTAAAGGCACTGGTTTATTAAAAAAACAACAAGAAAAAAAGGCTGTCTCATAAGAATCTCCTTCTTTGTTGCTCTATTCCCTTTTAGCATTTATTTCCTGATAAATTAGAGTATTAGGTAATGCATCAAGAGAAATACCTGTTGCACAGCAGCAATCTGATGAAAACTAACCTGGAATCTTTTCAATATCTTAATTTCATTCAAAATTGTCTTTTAAAAACATATACATCTGATATAATTTATGTGGCCTAGAGAGACCTCTGTAGAGAGATTAACTTTTCCAAGTGAAACAGTGCCAACAGTTCTTCCTGTTTACTGAAAAGGCACTTTCTGACTAGGATCCAAGTTATTCATATGAGCTTTGTCTTCCCAGCCTCCAGACCACATGCATCAGAGAGGAGGCCTGAGAGCCACCAGACTGAAAGTCTATATACACAGTTCCAAAACACAGGGAACTTTTTTACATGTAAAATTTACATGTACATTTTTACACTTAGCCTGCCTTTGGATTAATTGATTAACTGCAAGGCCTTTAGAGATTAGATAGTGATAATAATTACTGCACTTAGAAATGCATAAAGAAGATTAAAACCACACTAATGTGGGTTTTAGTAATGCCATAGGCAATCACATTCTTCAGCTTGAAATCTTGTCATTCTTGGACTGCTGTGACTTCATCCTCCTCTGGTTCTCCTCTTGCTTTCTAGCAATCATTTCATGTCATCTGATACCTTCTAAGCCTCTTTTGGAGGCCCCAGTAGAATAGCCTTACTCTACTTGCTTCTGACCCTTGCTTCTGGGAGACCTCCTCCGAAAATAGATGTCCAAGTGCATAGGACTCATATTTCTCTTCTCTGAACACCTTTCCCTTACAGGTTCAACAATTCTAACTAAAGACAGCTAAAATGCTGGCAAACTGTCACCAATCTTCTTGGGATGGTAGATGCTTTGCACATCATCTTCTTTTTGCCTCCCTGTTTCTAGTGTGATTTGCCTCAGGTCATGTGTATCTCTATTCTTGTAACATTTAAATTTTACATAGACAATATTTTCAAATGCAACTGTGGGTACCTATGATAGCCTGATCCCACTGGCCATTCTTTGATGCTTCAAAGTAAGTGTTAAAAAAAAAAAAAAAGGCACAATTAAGTAAATGATTCCTACGAGACTCAACAGGAAGCTAAGGTTTCTAGCTTCTGAAAGTCATGTAAGTTTTATTTAACCACCAAAGTGTGTCTTACTAATTAATGTTCATCAATCACATTTGGAAATGCTTGCCTTTATAATGGAATCTCCCATTAAATTTGTTTCTTAGAAAGTCATGTGCATAGTGACATCACAGCACAAACAGTGAATAAAAGTAAGTTGTACCATAACAAGAAGAGTATTACTAGTTGGAAACATTTCTTAATTTCAGATAACACTTACTTCTGTATATTCGTACATTTTGACAAAATGTGCAATTAAGGAATGCTTCATAGTACTTCATACTACAATTAATAAATCATTATGGTATTGTATCATGTATTCCAAGTCAGGCAGGGAGAAACAGAGATTTTGTTCTTACTTCTCTGACAAGTGGTGCCTCTGTACCCTGGTGCACACTCACATATTCCGTCATCTGGAGAGCAGGATGCTCCATTTTTGCAGTAACAAGACAATGAGCAATTAGGGCCCCACTGTCCCTCAGCACAGACACTGTCACAGTGAAGGCCTGCAACCATAAATAAAAACACCTTTAGTCTCTGTGAAGAACTCTTACACATAATTAGTTTAAACCTTTGATTCTCATAGGACTCATTTTTAAAACACTGCTCATAAAACCTCTTTATGAAAATATCACTAACATCAGGAAAAAAGCTAAATCTGCATCTCTACTCTTGCCTTCCCCCAGAACAGTGAATTTCTTTCATATTACAGTTTTGAAGTGATGTACATAAGGGCTGATCCTGACTTCTGTAACAGGAAGGCACTTTGCAGATGTAATGTAAGAGCTGCGTGGGTTGCTAATTCCAGGCTCCCTGTCTGCTGATAGTTTAAGATCTACAAAGATGAATGCAAGTCTCTCAATAGGATAAAGAGTTTCATAGTTTTGCAAGATCTTTATATATACATGTAAAGATTTAAAAAGGTCTTTTATGCCTCTCACTTTCACCACTAGTATTAATAAAGAGAAGTGAAAGTAGAAAGTAATTCAAATACAGCAAAATCATGGGGTTTGATTCTTTCATAAAGGCTGTTTCAAAACAGCAAAAGCTTATTTTCAAACTTTATGTTCGAGAAATGCATGCCAAAAGGTATTGTAGATTATTTTCCTTCTGAATGTAAAAATTCTTAAGGTCTGACATAATTTTGTGTAATAATAGGGTTCAGGACACAGAATGACTTCTAATTAGTGGTGAGCTGATTACTGCTAAGCCTCATACCAAATGGAAAAATGTAGCACACACAAAGGGTTTCCAAATGCACCATGTGAGCATTCCAAAATGCTTAGCCACAACAGTGTTAAGGATGCTGGTCAGTCAGTCCTTTGTCTAACCATTTTTGGTATAAAATTAATGATAAAATAGACACAGTCTGAAGCCTTATACAAAAATCATAATACAAAACACTAGTTATAATCCTCTGATCATGGGATTTGTTTTTCTTTGCAATGCAGCAACATTAAAACATAACTTTCCTATTTGTTTTTTCCACTATCTGCTTTTAAAAAGCACACTGCATATTAAATGCCAGCAGGCATCACTGTGGAACTCGGACCGTATTGTGTCTACAGTGCTTTGCATTAACAATTGAGTATTATTGTAGCGCCTCTACTGAATGAAGCCCTTTGCTAAGGGAAAAGTGGACTGAATCCAACCACAAACACCTCTTGCTTTGTAAGTATTTCCAGCAAAATATGCCACAGGTCCACTGGCTGCCAAAGTCCTAAAAAAGCAAAACAGTTTCACATATGGCAAGAAAAAAATCTTTTGCCTTTGAAGAGCAAAGCCTACTGTTTGTAACAATAGTGAAAAATAATTACACTGTCTACAGATAGATCAGACTCAGAGATGATTCCTCAACCCTCACAGCATGTGCCTTGTAAAGCTGCCTATATCCAAAGACTAGCTCTCTAATTAGATGAAAGGTGAAACTCCAGACTTCAAAATTGCTTGTTTCTCTGCAAGACAATCAACAGATTGAATAACTAAATATGTGGTTCAACAGGCTGCACAAACTAACACCAGCAAGAGAAAAAAGACTTGCCTTTTAGAATCCAGCAGCAGACAGTACATGGGCCACCTACAAGCCCTAATTGTACAATGATCATTAGTCAATACTGACCTAAAAAAATTAATTGCCAAAAAAAAAAGGCTTCTTATATCAATATTTTTCTATTTCTGCCTGCATAGGCAATGTCATTCTCCTATCTTCATTTACATTTGAGACCTAGTGTAGACTTACTTCACAGTAGCCTGGGTCAATTTTTGCATTAACTCCCTAACTGTGGATAGAATCATAGAATCATTTGGGTTGAAAGCGACATTGAAGACCGTGTAGTTCCAAACTCCCTGCCATGGGCAGAGACAAATTCTACTAGACCAGGTTGCTCAAAGCTTCATCCAGCCTAGCCTTGAAGACATAAGTGATTTGATTTTGAGAGGTGTTGATGCACGTGAGCAAGATGAGATCACATCATCTTTTTTTAGAAATAACACCACTTTCTTCAGATGCATAAGATTGCTCTGCCTGAGCTTCCCGAACCTGAGAACTTGATTTTGTAAGTCTGTGAAAGCACAAGCTGATACATGCAGAGGATTTCAGGACTGAGCCTAGCATTCTGTTCGAGCGATACCTGTCATATCATACATAGCTTCACTCAGTATACCCTGCTAGAGAAAACACATCTTTCACAGAGTCTTGATGGGTTTCAGTGGTGTTCAGTATACAATGCTCACTATTAATAAGTCAGCAGTTGCCAAGAGTTACCATAGAGCATCTGAGATTATGTAGACCACTGCCATACAATAACACCAGGCTCAATTATATCGTCTTGATACGTGCACAGAGGATGCTTTATGACAGCATGGTGTCAAAGGCTGATACTGGGTATACTGGGATAGAAAAGACACTGGGCCTCATGCTGCGTACAGCCACAATACTCAGCAGAGCAACAAATACTATTAAAAATTAAAAAGGAAAAAGTTCCTTCAGGAAAAGTCATCCTTTAGGGACACCTTAAAAATCACTTTTTCTTTCCCACTTTCACCCCTCATGAAGGGCTAGTCAGGTGAAGAATGATATTGCTCTACTTAGTGGAGGAACCTCATATCCTAAATATCACTAAGTAATAATCATAACTATCATACTGAAAGAGTGCTGAATATTACTACTGTTTCACAATAAAAGGTATTTTATTCTATTCACTACTGATCACAAACAAAATCAATTTCACTCCTGCATATGAGTGTCAAGATAAACTGTAGGAAACTGGAAATACTAACTCAATTAGTGATTTATTGCATCTCTACTTATCAAAATAGTTTAAAATCTCACTCACTGTTATGACTCACTGCCCCACACAACATCCCTGTCTCTAAACTGGAGAGGCATGGATGTGACAGATGGACCACTCGGTGGATAAAAAACTGGCTTGATGGTCACACTGATAGTGTGGTAGTAAATGGCTCGATGTCTGACTGGAGACTAGTGACGAGTGGTGATCCTTAGGGGTTGGTGTTGGGACCTGTGCTGTTTAACATCTTTGTCGGTGACATGGATGACGGCATTGAGTGCACCCTCAGCAAGTTTGCTGACGACACCAAGCTGTGTGTTGCGGTCGACGCACTGGAGGGAAGCGATAGCATCTAGAGGGACCTTGACAGACAGGAGTGGTGGGCCTGTGTCAACCTCATGGAGTTCAGTTGACATGGAGGACGGCATTGAGTGCCCCCTCAGCAAGTTTGCTGACGACACCAAGCTGTGTGTTGCGGTCGACGCACTGGAGGGAAGCGATAGCATCTAGAGGGACCTTGACAGACAGGAGTGGTGGGCCTGTGTCAACCTCATGGA
>NW_010232715.1:19364-21652 GCF_000690775.1 Eurypyga helias | reverse complement strand
CGCAGCACGCCCGGCCCCGCGTCCGCACTGCGCCCCGCAGCACGCCGGCCCCATTCATGCTCCTGTGGCACACGACAAAAATCCGTATAGCTCTGGGGCTGTGCAGGCTTTAGCCGACTCCTTGCAGGCCCACGATCGTGGCCTTGTGGTGTTCTTTATTCGGGTGCTCCAAGGGGTCAGGGCTCACTCTCTTGCGCTACACAGGCTGTGGATGGAGGGGTGCTTGCCCTTTCCCATTTTTCAAGTTTGCCCTTTGAGGCTTTGATCCCAACCAGGATTTATCACAAGCTGAAGGAGGCCACCTCTTTTCAGAATCATTTATATGTCACAGATCAGCATCTGAAGCAGATAAATAAACATGGGCGTATTTTTAGCAAGTGCTTGATATGCTAGGACTTGGTCCAGAACCCACTGGAATTGGAATTTTTCCCTGGGCATATAAATAAAACAGTGGTGCATAAAGCCCCCAAAAAACGACCATCAAGATTAAGTCTAACATCTACTCTGTGTCGGTGACATGCCCTATCACCAAACTGTTCCCTAACTGATTAGCAAATTCCCAAATCAATGTGGAAAAGGTATTTGCAGGGTTGCTATTGAAACCTTCTCCCCCTTCTCCAAGCTGTGAGCAGGTAAGGAACACAGCCTTCTGTTTGGCAGCCCTCTTACCAGAAAGACAGTTGTAGGTTCTCATTAGAGAAAACTCTTTCTTCATAAAGTAATTTTTTTCTTTTTTGGCAAAGACATAAGCTCATGAGCGATTACAAGGGGATAGGTATCAAGTGCTGTGGGTGAGGAGAGAGGATCCATGAACCAGGATTGCACCAAGTAGCGTTTCCAGGGGTTATAGCAAAATGATTTTTTAAACTCCTAGCAACCTCCTGCCATGTCTCTCTTTCTGATTCGTGACTGACTGGGCTGAGCATTGAATGGCACCACAAGCCAAAATTCAGCTTTGCAGGATGTAAGAAAAGGCAATGTCAGAGGAAGGGTACCAGGTTTCTACTTCAATTAAAGGGATATGCACCAGCTGAGAGGTAGCAGAGCTTCTGCCACAGTGGAGAGCCGAGCTACTCCCTTTTTTTTAAGAAGGAATTATGTACAGCTAATTTTGCCCCGCATTACATTCCTCCACGCTACACACACACGCATACGTAATCCGAACAGCCACTGCCCTTTGGGTCCCCAGTTAGATGTTACTAGCTAGCGTCAACCTCTGTGCATCCTTCCTTCCCCTGCTGGGCTGCACCACAGCTCCCAACTTCCCTAAAATACTTCTTAGCCTTTGAAAGCTGTAGGTGGGGAGATCACAGTCAGCCAGAGTGTTTCTTCTCCTTTACTTTCACTGTCTCTCAGCTCACACAAAAAAGCTGGGGGCAAAGAGGAGATGAGAGGGAAGAGCAAAATTGTCATCAATCCACTTTGTTCTTTACCTTGCCCTTTAGCCCATGCCTTTCTTTACATCTTCTGTTTCTCACCCCCATCTGCTGCTAGGCATGTAAGTGGCTAATGTTGAATGTCCTGTCATGCTCAGGGGCAGTGCCGAAGGTCACAGTCATTCCTGGGGTAACCCACAATAAAGCAGCTCTCTGTGCTAGAGCCTCCTGTGTTGTTTTATGCCTGTATCGCAGGGAGTATATTATTTCAGTTTTTTTGGAACAGGGGAAAAAAGTCCTTATTTTCTCTGAAGTTTCTGCTTCATAAGCTCTCTGAGGAAAGGACTATCTTTTTTATTACCTGACTGGGAGGAAGTGGCCTTGATTTCTCAGGCATCCTTAGACACTAAGAAAGAGCACATACTGGACGTCAGCAACCATGCAGTTATGGGCAGCCAGAGGCAGCAGGTGTTCACCTGATAGGACAGGTATGAATCATGTCCTCTGACTAAATGTAAAAATCCTTGGCAGGAGGTGGCTGACTGAACAATCCCAGGAAATTCATGTTTCAGGTTGAACTTAACCTAATCACTGCTGGAAATATTCAGCGAAGGTGGTAAGACTTTGAAATTCAGAACACCAGGTGGTTATCACCAGGATACATCCTACCAGCCACTTTAAATCTCTGTTTCATGTCTGTGCTGGTTTTGGCTGGGTTAGAGTTAACTTTTTTCATAGTACCTAGTAAGGGACTATGATTTGGATTTGTGCTGGAAACAGCGTTGATGACACAGGGATGTTTTCGTTCTTGCTGAGCAGGGCTTACACAGAGTCAAGGCCTTTTCTGCCTCTCACCCCACCCCACCAGCGAGGAGGCTGGGGGTGCACAAGCAGTTGGGAGGGGACACAGCC
>NW_010232715.1:10398-19297 GCF_000690775.1 Eurypyga helias | reverse complement strand
GCTACTGCTTGGGGACTGGTTGGGCATCGGTTGGTTGGTGGCGAGCAATTGTGGGTTTTTTTTTTTCATATGCATCACTTGTCTTTTTTGGGTTTTATTTCTTTCTGTTACTCTCCTTTTCATTACAGTAATTCTTTATTGTTATTATTTTATTTTATTTCAGTTTTTAAACTGTTCTTGTCTCAACCCACAAGTTTGCTCACTTTTACCCTTCCAACTCCCTTCCCCCCATCCTGCTGGGGGGTGGTGAGCGAGCAGCTGTGTAGTGTTTAGTTGCCGACTGGGGTTACACCATGGCAACACCTCTCCAGCTTTATTTCACTCATTAGAGTAAAATAAAATGCCTGACTTCTCTGAGCAGAGTTTTCTAAGAGGAGCTGCTGACTGGATGGGAACAATAAAGCAGCCTGCCTGCTTATTTCCAGCACTTCTTGAAACTTTCTGAAGGCTGTTTCAAAGCCCATCATGCTGGGAGTGAACCAGGCCACAACTCATTGCATCGACTTCTGTGCTGTAGCGGGGTGGGACAAGATGATGGCAAGAGACCTTTTTAACCCAAACGATTCTGTGACCCTGTGAATGTGATTAAAGCATTTAAGATTAAATTGGCTGCTTACTTAAATACCTCCTGGCGCTGTTCCCAGCGTGCTGGAGCAGCAGGGAGTGCAGACCTCTCTCGCCGGTGGGTTGGGGGAGTTGCCCCATGGGGATGCCTGACCAACTGTCGAGAGAGGCCTGGGTGCATGACCGTTGTATGTGGTAGCCCCTCTGTGGGAGTGGCTCCCTGCCCAGGGCCTGGCAGCTGAGGAGAAAGGGCTGGGACTGAGGTGAGCAGCACCTGTGGCCTTGGGCCCTTCCTCGATGCAGGGAGGATAGGCACGGGCTGGGGTGGTGGTGGGCTGCCTGCTGCCCCTCTGCAGCCCGGGTGTACCCAGGACAGAGGGAGGGCCGACTGCAGGCCTCAGCGCTCGCCTCTGCCACAACGGGATGTTTGCTTCTGTGCCATCTCCTGAAGACAGCCTGGCCATGGAGGAAAAACAGTACTGAGGAAAGGTTAGGAAGGTTTGGGCTGGGAAATCTCTCCCCTCTGCACCCAGTGAGGGCCTGGCTGCAGAATGAGGGTCTCTGAAGGGGCGGTGAGCTGCCCTGGGCCTGCAAGGAAATGCAGCCTGGCTGTGCGGTGGGGCGGGGTGGAGGGGGCACCCAGAGGAACCCCCCTCCCACAGGCAGGGCAGGGACCTGGTGTGCGAGTCCGGTGAACCACAGGGGAAGCTGCCAGCCCCGGGCAGTGGGGATCTCTGTGCTGTGCTGCAGAATGAGGGTCTCTGAAGGGGCGGTGAGCTGCCCTGGGCCTGCAAGGAAATGCAGCCTGGCTGTGCGGTGGGGCGGGGTGGAGGGGGCACCCAGAGGAACCCCCCTCCCACAGGCAGGGCAGGGACCTGGTGTGCGAGTCCGGTGAACCACAGGGGAAGCTGCCAGCCCCGGGCAGTGGGGACCTCTGTGCTGTGGCCCTGAGGAGGGCGAATGGACCTGGGAACCGGGACACAAGAGTTTGTGCCACAGGTCGCACAGAAGGTCCTGCCCCACGGCAGGGACAGCTGGTGGGCACGGTAGGAAAGCTGGTGGGGTTGGTGGGGCAGGTACAGCTGTGTGGATCACAGTCCCAGAGCCTGTGGGCAGCAGCAGTGTCGATTGGGCCCAAGAGAAGCCGGTGCTGGAGTGTCATGGAAACTCCCTGGTACCTAGTGGTGTGTGCTTGTTTTCCAGCACTGGTGCTCATGGCAGTCTGGGTCTGGAAGGTTCTCTGCAGTCAGCAGTTGACGTGGCACTGGATGGTTCCTCCTGTAGCAAGGCACCTGCGCTCTGACTGTAATGGTAGCTAAACTGCGCACCCTCCTGCCATGTTTGGTCTGGCCCGGCCCACTCTGGTCTTACTGGGAAGACTTTTTTTCCCCAAAACTATGGGCTGGAGGAAGTTTTATGGCTGCACGTGAGGCAGCTGGGAATGGCAGTGGGGTAGAAGCTGCTGTGGGTGTGAGTGGTGTTGCACAGCGGGGCATGGTGCTAGCAGAAAATCCACTGAGAAATCATGGCTGGCTCAGGAAGGCCCTGCGCTTCCGATTACTGGAGGCTGTGGGGGTGTTCGAGCAACAGACCGGTGTGACCCTTCCATGTAGACCTGGTATTGAAATAAGGGTACTTAACCAAGCAGATGCTGTGTCTTAAGAGACTTGTGATGGCACTGAAACAACTGAAAGGCACTTTGGCTGCACATTAGATCGAGTCCAGGCAAAAAATAGTCAGTGCCATGCCAGCAGCAGTCATGCCTGTATTTGAGGAAATCCCAGTTTTCTCAGGAATAGCCTTGCAATCCTCCTGGAATTGTTGCTATATATTAAGAAACATTATAACCAAACTAAGATGCCATGCCAAAGTTTTACAAGTGAAAAACTAATTAAAACATAAATGTTCCTATAAATTCACAGTTGCAATATTCATGTGCACATTTTTATCTAGAATAAGGCAAAATATTTGAGTTTTAGTACTCTTGTAAGTTCTATTGAATGTCTTTGCTGTATTCACCTTTGATTAAGCCAGGGTAATGGTGAGTCACGATCATAAAATTTAGACTGTAAAATCACTTCAGATGGATGTGTGTACATAAACTATAGGTAATGAGGGAATCTGTGCTGCTTGTTTCTTAAGCCTGAGGCTCTGCTCTGCAGTCAGTTAGTTTTAAGGTGGAGGATGAAAGGATTTTTTATAGACCTTTTTTCTGGTGTGTAAACAAGGACATTTTAAGGTATGTGAATATAGTCATTCTTTTAAAGATTGCATTGGGGACCTTGATATCCAGCACACAAGTGGTTATCGCTTAAACTCAAGGACTAACAAAATTACACAGCTGCAGTCACTGCTGTACAATAAGATGAGCACTGCCAGAAGCGTAAGGTACAGTGCGTTTTTCATCAGTGTGATTTGCTGCTATTTACAGTCAATACAGTGTGGGAATTGAGACAATTTTTTTTTTTTTTTTTGGTTTAGGGGCATTGCAGAAACTCTCCCATTGCTGCAAGGATAACAGTAAATTCTTTGTTACTCACATCACAATGCTGGGTGTAGACAGAACCCCTAAAACCAGAAGTGAAAAACCAAAAAAACACTTATAGGAAAAATAGTGTACTTGCATTCTGCTTTTACAGAAGGTCTCATCCTATATGTGCAATCAATTATTCAAATAATTTGTTGACAACTGATACATTTATTTCTAATTATGCTTGATTAGACTCCTGGAATTATATGATTGCATAAATGCAGGAGGTACAGCCTCGAGGAGGAGGAAATGTCATTTTATTTTTCAATTTATTCAGCTTTACTGGTTAAAAGGACTCAGGAAGGTTAATTCCCATTATCCCAAGCAGAGGCTCACTGCACTCGTCTTTATCACATTTGGTTTTGTAAGTTAAGTTGTAGAAGCTCTTCCATTATGCAGGGGAGAATTCACTGTGGGTTTTGATATTCCGGAAGGCTCTCAAACACCTCAGAGTTGTGTGATTGACATGCAAATAATGTGTTTATGTTTACTCTCTACAAAATCAAGTCTGTAGTGCTAAGATGAGTAGGTTATTCCTAGGAGAATATAACCATTGGAATAGGATGAGCTAATTCAAAATTAATTTGGTTTTAATCCATCTCAGAGTCTTTGCCTTTCTCATGATTCAAATTCAGATTTCTTGTTTCCTTCTACTGTAGACTGAACTATGTACTTACAGTTGTTTAGCATTTTACAATTCCATTAGTGCTTAGAAGGTCTTGATATATATTGGATAAGCATCAGAACTTGCTTTTTTGTACATCTTTATTAAAAACCATGACAAAGCTCCTGGGTATGATTCTGCTACAGCTGAGAGAAGCATAAGCCAGGAGTGATTGCTGAGGTCAAGTAATTCTGCAAGCAGAGTAAAAAACTGATTCCAAAGGTTCTTGATCAAGACCATTTTTATTAGAAATGTGCAATTATTTTAGTGACATTGTACAAAAGCTTGCATTGTCTTACAGGAGGGGATGCTACATTTGAACAAAACAGAATCTGTCCACCAGCCCTTCGCAGTGCTGGGCAAATTCCTACTGAAGCGAGCAGAAAATCACTGCCAGTTTAATTCAATATTGGAAGTATCTGACAACAAATGATTACTGCTGAAAAATCCTACTGCCTAGATAAGCTTTAGTTAATACTTAAATAACAAATGTATT
Organism: Eurypyga helias; assembly: GCF_000690775.1. Lineage (NCBI taxonomy): Eukaryota > Metazoa > Chordata > Aves > Eurypygiformes > Eurypygidae > Eurypyga > Eurypyga helias. Next base: position 15,043 of record NW_010232715.1, on the reverse strand, counting down.
GTTGTTTTTTAATTTATGTATTTAGAGTTAACTTTTCATATGGCAACCATCTAGGAAAAAAATTGTGCATTTGCAACTACATAATCACACTTCAATTTCTATCAGTTTTTAATTCAAGTGTCTCAGGCTGCATAAACAAAACTCTTTGGAGAGAGATGAAGATAGATGAGACCTACTGAAACTCCTTCGGCATCCTCTTTCCTGTGGAAGCCTTGCCACTGTGTACAACTGCCTGATCACAGCAGATCTCTCTGACCAGAATACAGGATGTCAGTCCATAATGCTGACCAAGAAGACACAGCATCAGTTTCAGGAATCTCTGAACTTCTTAAGGGTATTGAAAGACCTCAAGCACAGATTTTAAAACATGATATAGTGATACCACCTGACGCCAAATTCACATCGCTACCATTTTCTTTTTTCCCACGTCAACTGCAGCAACTGATGGTAGCCAGAGCTGAAAGTGTCTCTGAAGTAAGGCAGGCTACAGAAATACCAACTGTAATTTATATATGGCCAGTAATAAAGGTGCAAGAGTCTTCTAGCCCCTTTTGGGACAATTTGTCAAAGTCCTTAACACCAACTGAACCCGACATAGTAACTGAAGATGTGAAATGTTCACATGTAACTGCACTGGAACAACTTGCACAAGAAAAGCTAGACAGAGGGACAGCAAGGTCGTTTTCTCTTGTGGTAAACTCACAGAACAGGGTGGTTTCAGGAATTTTAAATTCACTGGCCAATATCAAGAATAAGGGTTATGAGAGTACGTTGCCACTTTCATCTATCAGTCCTATTGGAGAGCAAATAGAAATTCCTCTCTTTAAGGAAAACGCTATGGTGATATATAATGAGCAAGTCTACTTTCTGCGTGTAGTGACGCACGAAGCACTCTCACCAGAAATGGAAACAGACAGCCATGATACGTTGCTTGGGAAGACCACAATTTGTCTTGTTACGTGTATAGCTATCCGCAGTCTAACAACTGAAGATCCAGGTCCACCGCTGTCAAGACGGTATGTTGTAAAACAGGCCATAAAATGTCCTACAACCCTTGCTACTCTCCCCTCCTTTTTCCCCACCCCCACCCCCCCAAGATAAAACTTCAAATGCAACGCATTTCTCTTCACACAGGATGACTCCCATCTCTGAGCCCAAGCAGTGCTCCCCTTCTGCTGGGAAAACACAGCAGGTAGTAACCTACAACGATTAGTTGAATGTCTGCGTAAGGACAGTAAATGACTTTTCCCTTAGATATAGCTGCATGCCAAGTGCGTTATTCAGCAGATTTGTAACAGGACAAGTGCTGTGGAAGATGAGTGACCTGTTTTTAAGTTCACTATGGTGGAGGAGTCAAACACAACCCCAGTGAACACAATCACTGTAGAGTAAATCAAAGTAAGACCTCACTGTTTAAAATGAAAATATGATTAGATAATACCAAGAAAAATGTCCATCTTGAGATATATAATTTTTTCTTAGTCTTTGAACAGGACAGAAGCACTGCACTTAATGGGAGCACCCTGTTGCTATGTAGAGAATAGTAGGGCTGAATTTAGTATAATGGCGAGGTATTTCCCAAGGGTGAAGGTGGGGTTTCTGAAAATGGGTGGGTGATGTGTGCCATCATGATCACATTTTAAAGTACCAATCAAAAATAGAGAAGGGCTGGCCTGCAAGGTCCCTCCTGAATTAATTTCTTCCTGCAAAGCCACATCCCTGAGACTGTCGAAAGAAGCTGTGAAGATAAACAGGGGTGGGAGGCCAACAGCTGTCCAACACTCACTTTCACCTAGTCATGTTCTACTCTTCCTTGTTTCAGTTCCTCAACACGGCTGCAGTCCCATCCAAAGGAGGCTGGCAAAAAAGAAATGAGAAAGAAGCATGTCAGAAAGAAGACAATGAACTAAGAAAGAAATTTGGTGTCAAAGATGTAAGAGTCCATCTCAACAGGATAATTCACCCTGAGCATACAGAGGATTCAGTGCTTAAATGGAAGGTAATCACCAGGACACAGAAATGGGGAAAAGTGCCAAAAGTGCCTAACTAACTGTCCATATACAAATATAAATCATACCTCGCTTTGAAGTGTTCTTTACACACCATTAGTACACTTTTCAAAATTTTGGAGTGTTTGACCCCCTGTCATAAAATATTTTCTATCTGAGAACCTTGCCATGTTGGTGAAGACTTACAGTGCTGATATTTTTAATATGGGGGCTATTGGTACAGTCAGGAAATTGCCTCTGTCTTTGCAGGCTACATTTGCTCTTTTACAGTCTGCTATTTTCTGCAGGCTTTAGCTAAACCCTCTGGCAAGAATAGCAGATCTCACTAGTGGTAGTCTTTACTATAATAAGTAAGATTTCAAATGGGAAAGCACTTCATACAGGGAGAAGGAGATCTCTGCTCTCTTCATCTATAAATTACATCTCTCTGTTTGCACCATGCCCTAATGAAATGCATCCTTTTAATATGTTGGTTAAATGACTTCTGATAACTGTTTAGTGAAGTTGTATTAAATTATGCCTAAATGCTGTGAAATTACACACATTTCATAGAATCATGAATCACAGAATGGTTTGGGTTGGAAGGGACCTTAAAGCCCATCTAGTTCCAACCCCCCTGCCATGGGCAGGGATACCTTCCACTAGACCAGGTTGCTCAAAGCCTCATCCAGCCTGGCCTTGAAGACATCCAGGGATGGGGCATCCACAGCTTCTCTGGGCAACCTGTTCCAGTGCCTCACCACCCTCTCCGTGAAAAACTTCTTCCTGATATCCAATCTAAACCTCTCCACTTTCAATTTAAACCCGTTACCCCTTGTCCTGTCACTACAGTCCCTTGTAAAAAGTCCCCCCCAGCCTCCTTGTAGCCCCTTCAGGTACTGGAAGGCTGCTATAAGGTCTCCCTGGAGCCTTCTCTTCTCCAGGCTGAACAAGCCCAACTCTCTCAGCCTGTCCCCAGAGCAGAGGTGCTCCAGCCCTCTGAGCATCCTGGTGGCCTCCTCTGGACTCCCTCCAACCAGTCTATATCCTTCTGATGGCAAGGGCTCCACAGCTGGACCCATGGCATCCAAAAGAAATGTAACAGCACATCAGAATCTCTATTATCTCTTAGATACAGCTGTATCCCTTTCAACAGCACACGGAGTCATCACAGTTGAAGTGGGGGTAAGAAATGAAACTAATATATACATGCACATTTTCCCTAGATGTGAAAGTAGACAAAAGACAGATTCCAGCTCGGACCTGTTTGAAATGATGTTATATTCGGCTAATCTACTGGTTTGGCGAAGACCCTGAATTTTTGAGCTTACCTTAAAAACTCCAATTCAGTATGTAATGAGCTCATGTTTGTATTGATGTCAAGCATGACGGGTCCGTTTGGAGATCCTAGTACTATCTGCTGCAGTATATTTGCCCACCAACTGGTAGATATGAGTCCATTGCATGAAGAGGACCAGAATCCCCCTGGGGACAGGAACAACAGAGTCTTGGTCTAAAGCAGGTTTTTGTTTTCCTCCTGCGCTGTCCAACCTAGATCATTCTCTTTGGAAAGCAAGTACATTATGGATTAAATGACAGTTGGCTGAGAGTGTAGGCATTAATCATCACATATTGGATCTTTTTTGTTCAACAGGAAACTCTGCCACTTGAACTGGTCCCGCCAAAGAGAGGAAAAGTAACTGGAGCAAGATCAGGGAGGAACAAGAAGAAAGTGCATTCAGACTAGAGATGTGGCACTGCAGGAACCATGAAAACCAGAACAAAAATTATTCTCTGCAGTCAGTTTGAAAATCAAAAGAACATCACATGTGCTGCCAGACTTCTATTTTGGGAAGAGCGCTGAACAAACCCTGCGCATTTAAGACAAACTAGGTGAATTTCCTCAGAGTAAAACCTTAATTTCCACTTAATGGCAGTATACTTCTTGTAAATGAAACATCAAGAGGAAAAAGAAATATAAAAAAGCTTCTAAAATCCTTACAGATGAGAAAGCAAGCAGCACAAGTGAAAAATGGTTCTTACTGATCTTAAATTAGCAAACTTCATACCAGTATTGGGGGTTCAGGGGGTGATGTTTGTTTGTTGTGTTTTTTATTGTGGTTGTGTCCATTGAATTGAAAATAGTCTCACTTAGTCTTTGTGTGAAATAGCTTGAAAGTAGTGACCATTTCTTCTCCCAGAATCTCTTTCTTTGAGTGGGTTCGTTATTACAGCCTGAATGTGTTCTCTCCTCCACTAGCGGAAAAGTGATGGAGTTAACAGGCTCCCACGGCTGCGGGAGGACCATCACATGACCCGTACTGAGAAACAGAACCCCGGTACTCAAAGCTGTTTGATCTTTAAACACCAGCAAACAGAACTTCTTACATAGATTCCTCCGGATTGCTTACTGAATGGAGTGACACTACAGCTTGTTAGGTGCAATACTGCCATTTCAGAGACTAGATGTTCAAATGGCATTTTACACAGCTTAACTGTTATTTCTTACTGCAGCTATCAACATCCCAGTGTAATAAAGACCTAAGCCTACTACTTTATTCTTCACCTTTTGGAGGCTTTGCCTTCAATATTCAAATCTTGTGGCCCAATGAAGAAATTGGGATGGGTTCAAATCCATCTAATTGCCAAAACAGCCA
>NW_010232715.1:0-10378 GCF_000690775.1 Eurypyga helias | reverse complement strand
AGTGGCAAGGTTTTAATATTTGACAACTCTCAGTTAAATTGTCCTGTTTTGCTTCATTATTCTCATAATTTCTTGCTATTTTATTGTAATAATCTCTGATACACTTTCCTCCATCTATTTTTGAGGTAGAAATCCTAATCTTCAATTTTAAGCCCTTGAAGAGACAGGAAGAACTCTGAATTATCCTTCATTGTTCATATTTCAGATGCTTCTTGAAATTTTATTCTTTGCAGTTAGAATTATTCAAGAAATAAAAAGATTCTATAGCTACATTAAATTCTTGTTCCTTATTTCTGCCTTTCTCCGGTTCAAGTTCCTTTCACTGAAAATAAAGTTTACAGAGAGGCTCCAGGCTTTCCCAAGTGCCTTTCGCGTGTCTCTTGCTAAAGAAAACACCTCGCAGATGATTCCTTTTCCTGTGCAAGACAAGATTTAAAGCAGGGATAACAGCTGTCACCAGAATAACAAGAGTATTCAGAAAAATGCCTCGGCAAAGCCACATCCCCGAGGCAGGGGAGAGTGTAGAAACAAGCCGTGAAGGTACACGGGTGGGAGGCCAACGGCTGTCCGACACTCACTTCCAGACTTGTTTCAGCTGCTGGTGACCGCTTACTGCTAGCGATGGTCTGCAGCCTGCCTGTGCCAACATCTGTCCCATAGGCAGAAACGGGATGCTCCTCGTTCCTGTGCTGGGCCCTTGGGTCTGGGCATACTGCCGTTCGCTTTCAGCGGGGGTGCAGGAGCACAAGCTATATCGTCAGTGCCCTACTTCTAAAAGAGCCTTGCCCCACGGCCTTGCTCCGAAGTATCATTTGGCAGCGTTGCTTGGTGTTGTCAGAGACCCAGCGCAGGTGTCTGCTTCCTCTGGTCCCCGAGATTTTCAGACTCTCGGTTGCGACTGGCCTCTTGTGTCCATTTGGTAATTTTCTACGATAAAGCTCTTCGGATTGTTTCGGCAGCAAGACTAGAGGTGGGGTTTCCAGCAACCTTCATCATTTCAATGCACTTTTGCTCAGGTTCTTATTCTGTAGATAAACTAGTAATCAATAATAAATTAGTATTTCCCCTTGATCTTTCTAATCTCTCTTGATCAGCCTGCAGCATTCAACTTCTGTGCCTGTCAACTGAATTTGAAACCCGCGTCACCCAGGGTCTCTGGGAATGGTCGGCTTTCGTTGCCCCTGAATGGGAACATCATTGGTGTGCCCTCAGCATTCGTGACATGTACCGTAGCTTTTTGTGAAAGATTTCAAAGCCAGGCAAAGCAAAACTTTCCAAAGAACATGTTGAAAGAGCACAGGTACAAACTACCTTTTTTTTCCCTTTCTGCCAGTACCCAAAGGAAACACCCCTTGTGAGAAAATCGGTGTTGGCTGTCATGGTTCCTCAAATTTCTTTCCCAGCAAAAATGCCAATACAGAGTCTCCAAACAGTCAAATTTGATGGTGTTTCTCCATCTATCCACATTATCCTTTCTCACCATGTGTCCCAAAAATAAAATAGGACCAAATACCTAATGAGTCATTTCATGTTTGGATTTATTCCACAGCCGTTTTACGCAGATGCCTCCAACAGACAGACTGCTACTGAGAACTTGCAGCTACCAACAGTGTTATTAGGAGCTCTCATTAACCTTAATTGTTACTGCGACTGCCTTTTCGATATTTGCCGCTGCCGTGTTTTTTTCTTTGAAGATTACATTCCCTAGGTTACGTTCTGTCAGTTCATGCAGGCTTTGTGTTCTTTGCAGTTGGAGTTATTCAAGTAAAAACCAAAGGTGCCGCATCTTCTCCAAATTGTCGTTCCTTATTTCTTGCCTCTGGTGTGTGTGTCCGTCGTGAGGATTAGGTTTACGCAGGGGTTATGGCAGAGGGATCAACCTACAGCTGTTGAGTCTTGCGGAAGGACACTCCGAATGCCGGTGCCCCCTGCTAAAGGCAACACCTGTGCAAAATGTTTTGGTTCCCATGCGAGATTTGCAAGAAGGGTAATGGCTGTTTTCAGAGGAACGAGATTATCTAGAAAAATAGACAAGCATCGTATTCCAAAGTTGAATGCAACGTAAGAACCCTCAGTAGGGATATAGTGAAACACATGTTACCTAGACAAGTCAATATATATTAAAAAAGGTTAGTTTTCAAAGAGCAAATGGGTTGCTGGTGCAAGAGAAACATAGTAAGTAGGTTATTTCCAGAGGGAAAGGAAGTGACAGATACTAGAAAACCGTGGAAGGTGGAGATAGGGGTAGAAGAATTGCAACGTATCATGAATGGCACAGACAAATGATGATCCAGAAATTATAATGTATCACAAACCAGTATCTAAATTGTTTACCTGGTTTTGGTATCCAGTATGATTATTAAGCTTAGTGGGTGGTAGTATGTTTTATCAAAATCCTTAGGTTCAGTCCCATTTCCAAAATACGTAGGAGCTGATGGCAAATGTAGTCATGTACCCTTGATGGGAGCTCTAACAAGCATCCTGGGGGCAAGAATCCTTCATTTTCATTCATGGGATGATACAGCTGAAAATACTGACCAGAAAAAAAAAAAAAAAAAGGAAAAAAGAGTTTTAAGACTGTGAATTATTTTTTACTGTTAGACAAGTTTGAAATACTATGCTGATTATCTTGACACAGTTCGGATAATCTGTAGCCAGAGAAATGCTAGGAGCTTGCCAGCTTGGGAAAACAAGAGAGTTCAAAGCCTAATGAGTAATATGGGCGTGGGGGGGAGTAATATGGAAAAAACACCCCACATACATGACAGAGGAAGGCAAATCACTGGATGTCTCTCATCACTGATGAGGGGACCATCACCAGGGTTTTATGTGCTTCCAGTAGACACAGACCAACACTTACGCTTCTGTCACTCTCTTCGGCCTCTCAGAAGCCTCTAGTTGAAGAGCCTTTTCCGCAATGCTGTCTCTGTTGTTAAGCTGCCAGGTAAGGTGGTGCATACAGCAGTGGAAGGCTTTGTAAACAAAGGAGAGAATTACAAGGGTAGGAGGAACAAAAGTGAAAGGAAGCTTTCTAGAATTTTTATGTTGACAGCTTACGTTTCCAGGAAAGCACATAATAAATGAAGCATTTACACCGCATAAAATCAAGATTAACCCTGTGGGTTTCTTAAATCAAAACGTCATTAAACCAAATATTTGTAAGTGCCACAGTAATGTCTCATGTATCTGCTTTCATTTATTCACCTCTATTGATGAATCCAGTCACAAACACCCCCAAGGCAAAAAGCATGTGAATCACTCCCAACTCCACATTTGGGGACTTACCAATGGCTCAGATTGAGACATTAAGTAAGTTCTTCCACGTAAACAGTTACCTCTAATTAGCCATCCAGCTAGTAGAGCTGATGATTACCGCCTCTCAGTGTTGCTTGCTCACATTTTGTTGCTTTATGCCCCGAAAGCTCGGTATCTGCAGCCTGCCTCTCCTCCCGCACCGTGCAGCCAGCCCAGCTGGTGACTAACCCGTTTGGGATGGAGAAGGCAGGGAAGTATTTCAGGTGTCCAAACCACTTTCATTCCCACAGCATGTGGGAGCCACTCACTCGGGCCTCAGGACTCTGCAGATACCCAAACTGCAGTCGAGTCAGTGACGGCTAGTATCCACATGCCCAGTGCCCATCTCTGGGCAGCTACGACAAGGGCTACTTCCCAATCCTGATGATTTATCATCATTGATGTCATTATCACTACAGACCTTAGCAAGCTTCCCCAGGATACTTGATGCCCATGGCCCCTGCAGCTGGAGCCTCAGACTTGGTAAGGATGCCAATATCTTCTTTCAAAACAGAAGCGCAACCATTCTTGGGGTTTTCATGTCTGTTTGAGCTGCGAAAGCTGCCGTTTACCCTAAAACAAGTGTCCAGGATGGTACCGGTGTCCAAGACGCTCACAAATGGAGGTTCAGACATACTGTGTGTTCAGATCCACAAGTGGGCTGAAGGAGAATGTGCTTAAATAGCGCCTTTTCCACTGGGGGAATGTAAGGGCTTCACCAAAGGGGAACAGATTTCCAGGATTTCTCTGTCTCATCTTTCCCTTACTTTTGAAGATGGGTTGAGGGATGTCCTCCTGCACCCTTAGTGTTTGTCTGCCTCACTCACTCCCCACATGTGTCGTTCAGCCAATTATCCTTTAAACAAGCAGGGTTATTCTGAATCCCTTCTCTGGTCCTCTCTGGCCTTCACACACGCTGCTGCTTGCCCATGATGATAAGCCCCTTCAGGAAACCTGAGAAATCTTGGCCGTGCTTGGGAGGCTGCCAAAGGTGAGGGGTGCAGCTCAGAAGGGGGAGAGGGTGAGGAAAGAGCCCCTGCCTTGGAAGGTGACAACATCCACATTGGGGGTGGGAAGTGTGACAAGGGCTAGGAAAGGGCTGATTTGGCCATGGAAGATTGAAAGGTGCCTTCCTCTTTCTTTAAGTGAGATGAGAGCTTCTGCACCATCCCCCCACACCTCTTTCCAGCTCTGGCTGAAACTGTCCCGTGAGGTTTGCCAGATTCCTGCCTCATGATGGGCCGTCAGCACCCAACAGTCCGTGCCCCTTCAACAGATAATCTCTGCAGCTCCACCTCTTCTGTCACAGCAAATGTCTTCGCTCTCTACATGCAAAGCACTTAAAAGCCAAGTTTTCTACCCGGCTGTCACCTGTGGGGGGACTCAAACCCATTCAGACTGAGGGGTGCCCTTCCCCCTTTCCTGATGGGCCATCAGGCCCTCAACACACCAGTGCTTTTCTCCCCCATAAAAAAGGCACACACACGAGGGGGTGTGTAGCTTTAAGGAAAGGCTGTGAGTCTGGACAGCAGGAGCGCCTCCAGCTGAACAGCACCTCATGGATCAGCACAAGTGCTGGGACAACACAACTTTATTACTCGGTGAGGACAAGATGGCAGATAATTTGTAAGAACATCAATGGGGATAGAATCTGATGGGCCAATCAAGAACTTTTCAAATGAGGAACAGTGGAATATGTTAGGAATGGGGAGGAATCAATAGAACCAACATGCTGAGCTTTGTCCTATGGGGAAAAAAACACCAACTGGGGATTAACATGCAGAAAATTTGGTCAACATGACTGGCAAGCATGATGTCTGCCTGCCTGGACAGTGACACCTGGAGCTACCTGTACCATCTTTTCCTCCCAACCTGTCCTGGGCACAGCAGTCATCGCAGCTCCTGAGCTCCCTTTTAGGGCCTTTTAGGGCCAAGCTGCTTCCTCCTCCTCTGGTCCCTCCTGCCCTGCTGTTTGGAAACTCTCGGTCTTCTCCCACAGGAGCTACCACCCTCGTCACCATTTTCCAGGAGCTTCCTGCGCTAAGAATTGCTGATGTGGCATTAAGGAGAGCCCGGATCTGCCATCTGACCCACTGAGCATCCTGAAGGAGCCAAGGAGCATCTTTGGACCACAACACTGGTCACGGGCTTATATGCATGGAAGGGGGGACTGGGAGGACAGTTTCTGATGCAACCAGATATTCTGATGAAGATTTCTTCTGCAACTCATAGCTCAAAGGCAGTTCCCTTTAAAGCCTTGTCATGCATTGCAGTCAGGCTGGCGGCATAAAGAATCCTAATTCCATCAGAAGGCTCACTCATCCCTCTCAGATCCCACCCCAAAGCCAGGTATGAAGAGGCAGCATGCTTACCTGAGCTGGGGATCAGGATGCTGACACAGGGAGCCACTGACAGTGGCCACAGCAGACAGCGGGCTTAAGAAGTGTCCCCGGACAAAACCTTGTCAGAGGCCTTCTGTGCGGTGCAGGGAAGGTAGTGGGGCAACAACTGTCCCCTGGATTTTCCTATGTAATGATCCTGGGGCTTAGGGTATAAAAGTCCAAGTGGGTGAGAATTAGTAGCATCCTGGAAGTTAAAGCTACATAACAAATATTATTGACACAAATCTATCATTTTTAAATCGAATTTCCATGTGCTAAATGTTAATGGGACGGTATACTAAAGACACCGCTTTGTCACCCATTTAACAGGCCCAAAAGCCTTCAGCCAGTCTGAAGTTCAGAGCTGGAAGAGAAACTCCTGCAGTGCCCTCATTAGTAGTGCTGGGAAGAACGAGTGAGTTGTTACCTTGGAACTTGCCCTATCTGATACGATACCGCCTTCTCTATGGTGATGACATTTAAAACACGCACAGTGTACCATAAACAAGACGACCTGAAAGTTTGACGAGGGAGAAGAGAGACCTGGTAACGTGGTAGAATCTGCTGACATGTAAGAGGCTTGAGACAGGAGAAACCAGGTGAAAACCTATGTGATGTCAGACTGAAAGACCTTAGCTTTGCAAATCTGTGAAATCGCCACATATATTTTGTTGACTTAAAAACCTACCGAGGCTTTGACAGAGAAAATTCCCTTCCAACCACAGTAGTTGGATTTTTTGTTTCTGGAACTGTGTAGCACCATCTGTTAAAATCTAGTCTGGCTTTCGCAGTGATCTAGAGAGAAGCAGTGTTAGGAGACACATTAGTAATTTGAATGCAGGTAATTCCCTTCTGCACTTCCCGTTAACATCCAGTGTTATAATCAACTGTCTCTATACATCTCCTTTGTGAAATGACAGAAGTCAAGAAGCACAGGTACCCTGAGTTCAGAAGAGAGGATCCAAGTTAGAACTGAGGATGGCCAGGAAAGGGGGTTTCCTGCTAACTGGAAACTTCATTTTTTCAGAATTTGGTTTCAGTTTGAATCAGATGAATTTTTTTTCAGCCAGCAGGAAGCTGCTCAGACACTGGAACAGCTCAGCCAAGCTGCCTCTGTCCTAACACCAACAGCAAAGCCAGGTATCAGTGTCACTGAAGGCTGGGGCTTCCCAGACTCCCTGACTCCAGCCTCCCAGGGGATGGCTATGGGCAGACATCTGTGGAGAGGGAGTTGGGGTTACCTGAGGCCTTTGGACACTCAGCAAAAGTTCACTGAGTGCAAGAAATCTTAGTCTCTAAAACGTGGAATCTATCAAATAAACTTTGTTCCACCAGAAAACTTTAAACTTGATCCCCTCGTCTGGAAGCTCTAAGGCACCAGTTTTCATAACGCGAAGGAGGACAGATACAGGACCACGTGTCGTGCGGTCGCAGCAGCACTGACAACAATGGGAACTGAACTTTCAATTTATGCAAACTCCCATAACATACCTGAGTATCAGGAACCTTTTGTCTGGCCTCCCTTCGCGTATGATGTCTAGAGAGAGTGGCTGAGCTTCAGCTGGCTGCACTCCCAAATCCCTGACCCTCACTCTGCCCCAAGACATCTTACCGTTTCTTTTGCCCCCTTACCCCCTTGCCCCCTTTCTCCCTTAGATAATCTTTAAGGTCCCTTCCAACCCAAACCATTCTGTGATTCTATGATTTTCTCAACAAACACCTGTTTTCATCAAAGCTTTCAACACGTTTTGATTCTGCTCCTGTTCAGGAAAAAAAATCTCACAAGTTGAGACCTCCTCTGCAAAGAGATTTAAGGTTTCATGGAAGAAGAGGATCCAGGCAGGGCAGCTGGCTCCCTAGCTCTTTTTCTGTGAGTCCAGCTCAAGTAATTTTTGATTAGTGACTCTCACCCCACTTCCTTTACACTGTAACGTTAACATGATGCTAGACACTAACTCACCACTCTGGAGACATATGTTAGAGAGGCAAAATATCTAGTCATCTTTAGGCGGTTTGCCACCATCCATCACCAAGCCCATTTCAGGGACAACTGCAGAAAGTTGGATCAGAAAGCAGATTTCAAACCACATTATACACGGGAAACAAATGCTATCCAGGAAACCTTTTTACAGGTCTAAATTATAAATCGTTCCTTGGAAGGATTTTTGTTTTGGAGAAGCGTTTGGTGAGATGCTGCATTTGACCACAGGCAGCTGGGCTGTTTAATCATTTAGTGTCATTTACATCCATAGCAACTTATTTAATCCACTGTGTATATCTGACTACAAACCTTCAGTGAAAAAGAAGAAAAAGCATACGTATATACATGTGCATGTGCATGTATACACACACAGATATATACGTGTGTTCAAGTACATACTTAGAATTATATAGAGTAATATATGTTTACATATTCTAGTATACACACAACAAACTGCTGTGTCTAATGTGATTACAGCATCTCAGCTGACAATACAGAAAACACAAGAACAGGCTCTGTTAACTCAGTTCACCGAGGACACTGAAATTTCAAAGGCGAGAGCAGTTCTTATGTTGATAAAACATTTCTTTTCAGCTTTTGCAGTTAACAGTTGCATGAGCTGACGCTACATAAGGGACAGGGACAATTAGCAAGAACGGGTCTGACTAATTATTTTTGCTTGTCCGCAGTAAAAAGATGAGGCAAATGAACGCTTCAGCTGTTACAAAGCTAACTTGGTTTCCCGATAAGCTCTTAGTGATATATGTAAATGCACTTCAGTATTTGCATTTCAGGAATGTAATATTCAACGCAGCATAATAGTGCTCGCACAAATAACTGTAAGCAAACCAGTATATGAGGAACTAAAAGAAAAGGTAAGGCTATTTGCAGGAAGGGATTACTAGAATGTAAAAAAGCACCTGCTGAAATATTTAAGGATATATTGAAACAGAGTGAGGAGGACGACTCATACTTTTTCTTTCCAAAAGCTCAAACTGTCCTTCTAGAGCCTGATCACAGCCTTCTTAGAGCTGTTTGGCTTGAAGGAAAAATTACAGCCTGCAAGCAGAGTCAGTTTTAAAGACGAATTACCTCTGGCTAGTGAGCCCAACAGACTACCAGTCTTTTAGTTAGCAGCACAGAACATCCCTCATGCTGGTGCAAACAGCCAGGTGTGCATGTGAGGGGAGCGGATTTACAGATGCCAGAAAGCTCCACGGATCTAACACTTGTCCACAACCACTAGCAGGCAACTCCAGCAGTCCCCTCTTGAAATTTAGGATAAGGTTATCTCCTGTGAAGGACCACTGTTTTCTAAGTGTGGTTCAACCTTGTGTTTGGGAGATCCTCTTTGAAACTAGAGGAAAATTTCCACTTGGTACTTTCCCTCTCTACAAAAAATGATGCTACTCAGGGAAACTGCACAGTAGAAGCTAAAATGACAATACCCTATGCATTTGTTCCAATAGCCTTCATCACGGAGAAATCGCCATGTTGACAACAATCAAGATCCATGTCAGGAAACCAGTACTGAACAGCCCAGATACCAGTTCTGTGAGTCATTTGATCCTTAGGTATGGGCTCCCAGAGCCACTCACATACTCCACAGTTTCCATCTATCACATCTATCCTATTTATCTATGCCTTTATGCAGGGTGGGACTTTCACCAGGTCTCAGATCTGCTTTACTTCATCTTTATTTAAAACACGTAAAAAATCCTCTCAATTAGTATTTCCTGTGCAGGATTCTTACTCATCGAGAGCTTCCCCTTACAAGCACAGGAGTATCTGGGCAAAGGCCGTTCTCTGTTGCTGGTGACCACTGTGTGACTGCAGTCACCAGCAGTGACAGCTGTGTATCTGTTCCTCAGCTCTTGTCCGCTACCCTGTGAAACTGGCATGGCATTGATTTTCAAGGCACTGTTTGAAAGAGGATAGGGAACCTGAAGGCAGAGAGGTGATGAAAGCCGCCTGCTTTCCAAGGCAGCTAGGTCTGCTCCAGGAGACAAAAAGCAAGACAGTGGAACAGGGTTTGCAAAGTCAACAGCCCCCTCGTGTGCATTATATTCTGTTTGTGGGTTAAGAACAATTCATTGCCCATTGCAACCACAGTCCTGCAACAGTTGGGAAGAACCGGCTTATCTACTGCGGACGTGCTAGTCACACAAACGAAAGCCTAGGAATTGTGCAATAAGCCAGTGCTTTGCACTTTCAGGTTCGCCACTCTGACCTCTGTGAAGTGTCTCACATCCCACCTGCACCCTACACATACTATTCCCCAGTGCTTCATTATAAATCCATTTCCCATAGACAGCGGTACAAGGCTGTATTTTTTTTTCTCCAAGCCATACAGGTACACTCTGTATAACAGGATTCATTGGTATAACCTACTGCAACAATTTCACATGATAACATTAAGGAACAGAGCAAAACTATATGTTACTAGGCAAAGGAAATCCGGCTGAAAGAGAACTAGAGCAGAACCCAAGCCCACCCCTAAGAGGCTGAGCTCTTTGCAGAGTATTCAGGGAACCTACTTCAGGTACTCAAATCAAGCACTCAGTGTGGCAAACGTAAAGGGAAAGGCTCATGCAGAAGACAGTTCAGAGCACTGGCACTGAACAGACCCTCTGTGAGAGTTTCTCTCTCTCTCTGTTGACCAGAACCTCAGAAGAAAGGACTCTGGACTTAGTCCTCTTATAACAAGGCCAAGTGCAAGGTC
>NW_010232714.1:12875-48863 GCF_000690775.1 Eurypyga helias | reverse complement strand
TGTTGGTTGACAGCCGACTGAATATAAGCCACCAGTGTGCCCAGGTAGCCAAGAACGCCAATGGTATCCTGATGTCTATGAAAAATATTGTGGCCAGCAGAGCTAGGGAAGTGATTGGCACTGTTGAGGCTACACCTCGAACACTGTGTTCAGTTTTAGGCCCCTTAATACAAGAAAGACATTGAGTCCAGAGAAGGACAAGAAAGCTGACAGCCGACTGAATATAAGCCACCAGTGTGCCCAGGTAGCCAAGAACGCCAATGGTATCCTGATGTCTATGAAAAATATTGTGGCCAGCAGAGCTAGGGAAGTGATTGGCACTGTTGAGGCTACACCTCGAACACTGTGTTCAGTTTTAGGCCCCTTAATACAAGAAAGACATTGAGTCCAGAGAAGGACAAGAAAGCTGCTCTAGAGCACAAGTCCTGTGAGGAGCAGCTGAGGGAGCTGGGGGTGTTTAGCCTGGAGAAGAGGAGGCTCAGGGGAGACCTTATCACTCTCTATAACTACCTGAATGGATGTTACAGACAGGTGGGTGTTGGTTTCTTCTCCCAAGTAATGAGTGATAGGACAAGAGGAGACAGCCTCAAGTAGTACTAAGGGAGGCTTAGATTGTATATTAGGAAAAAATTCTACACTGAAATGGTTGCCAAGCATTGGAACAGACTGCCCAGGGAAGTGGTTGTGTCACCATCCCTGGAGGTATTTTAAAGACCTGTAGATGTGATACTTAGGTGCATGGTTTAGTGTTAGGTTAGTGTTAGACAGTGTTAGGTTAATGGTTGGGCTTGACGATCTTAACGGTCTTTTCTAACCGAAAAGCTTCTATGATTTTGTGATTCTATTAGATAGCATTGTCCTGGGACACCAGAGCATATTCTAATGTACATAGCTGTAAATTTAACAGCTGTGTGCATATAACTAATGATTTTCCCTAACCCAACAGCTATTAAACAGGATTTGTTGAAATGAACCATAAAATAAATGGCAGTGACTGGGGTATCTAAATAGTAACTCTGAGAGTGCTACCAAAACTTGGAACTTTTCTGTGGGAGGCGGATTCCTGGGTGGGAAGAGAGACCTGGGGAGGGGAGAAAAATCCTGTGATGGGGGGGAAAAGATAAAGAAACAGCTGATTAAATGAGGATAAAAATTACAATGGAAAGGAAAAAAGAAAACACTTATGTTTAAAAGTGTTTTCACTCACCAAAACCCAAACAAAACATAGTACCTTGAGGAATCTGAGGAGAAATGAGGCCAGTGTGCAGAAGACTGTGTGAGAGTATGGGAACAGAAGGGAGAAAGATCTGCAGACAGAAGGTAGAGCAGAAGGGAAAGGACTGAAGGTACACACCACTAGCAGAAAGAGTCAGATCTGTGTGACTGGGGACTCCTCGTTAAGAAAAAAACTGACAAACCTGACATCAGATGAGCCCCCAAAAATGGAGTGGCGTGCCGTCTGTCAGAGTCACAACCAGAGCAACTGAGGTTGAAATGGATCCAGAGGGAGGGATACATGTGTCACATTGCCACATTTTTGCTGGGATTAGTCCAGGATGACATAGCAGAATGGCAAAAGAAAATGACCTTTTTTTTTTTTTTTAAATAATAAAAAGATGGATATGTGATTCTCACAACAATCACAGTTTCTAAGTAAAATCTGAGATAATGAATGATTGGTGCCACAAAGAAGATCTGTGGGTGCTTAGTCACTGGGATTTACTGAAAATTTCTTGAAGGGTGACTATTCTTGAAAAGTAGGTACCTAAAGTAAGATTGTTGATGAAAAGTGTTTGAATCATGACTTTTTAGGTAAGAAGTCATCAAATGAACAGATTTTAGGTGAAAGAACATGTTTGAGCTTTGGAAATTATTTTTTCCTTTTTTTTAATGCCAAATGGAAGTGATAATTTGAAGTTTCTGCTGCTTCTACAGCATTTCTGCATGATAGAGTGCTATCTCCAGCAGTGCAGCTGGGAAAGCCTGGCTAAGCAAGGAAACAGAGTAAGCCGCATGACCATGGCAGTGGATGCTTGGTAGAGCCCTAAGGGCAGTGGTATTGAAAACACATCCTCTCGTCTCCTGAGAATTAGACTTCTCTCTCCTTGTGAGTTATAACCCTAGTCAGTGCTGGTGCTAACAATTTGAATGTGCCATGTGCTGGTCATGGGATACCCCATTTCTTTCCCAGGAAGAAGTTCCCTTAAACATAATGAAGATAATCATAATTGCTGAAACCAGAAATATTGGCTGTGACCTGGAGTTCAAAATGGCTTAGACTGACATTTTCCTTCCTGGATAAAAGAGGAAGATGATGGAAAGTGAAGGATGATGCATGAAGGAAATGCTAAAACAAGGACACACAACAAATTTTAAAGCAATTTGTGAGGGAGTTTGGCTGCTGAATTTGAGTGCAGAGTTGGTTTTGCTGGAGTTCATAGAAGTGGTTCTTCCTTCATGTGAGCTTTTGTCTGAATATATCACAACAGAAGGCCTCTTTTCAGCCAAGTGTTTGCTGACTATCTTGAAGAAGTTCTACTGCACTTCAGTATGTGATCTTCCTTATGTGTAGGAGGCTTCCTGGGTGGTAAGTCTGGTTCATACAATGTTTATCTGCTGATCAGTTAGTTTACCTTACCATCTGAACCACTTTTGATGATTCCTGATTCACAGCCTGGACTCTTTCTGTTTAAAAAAATGTTTTTTCCATCATTATTTTATTTGTGCCAGCTTATTTTTGGCCTTAAACCAATCTCTGCCAAGGTGAGAAATAGTAACTTTGAACTCCACATGTGTAAACCTCTTGACAGACATGTCTGTGTCAGGAACCTCAGGAAGCATAAGATCTGCTGACCTCAGATAAATCTAATGTAGACAGCAGTGACTGTATCTATATTGATGTTTTATTTTAGAGTAGTTTTCCAATTTTGAAACATATATCCCCTGCTGGTCTCCTTCTGTGTATTGGCTTGGTTTTGGTGTGCATGACTAGAATTCTTTCTGGAGAAAACTGAACTAGAGCTCCACTGCAGGTGTGGGCCCAAATGTCCATCAGACTTTCCTGAATGTATGTGAGTACATATGGGCCTTGGATGTCTATAAACGACAGAAAGAGAAAGTGAAGTACAAGGGATTAAACTAAATACAGTTTGAAGAAAAATTTATGAACTACTTGCAGTGTAAATGTAGGAGCTTGTTGAAAACACTTGATGATGTAGGCATTACTGTGTACTTGACAGTGGAGTGGACCACATATGCTACTGGGAATTGAGTTACATGGGTCTTGTGCAGCATATGATTATATCACAGGAATTAAGGACCATATTTGTGCTTGTCAGAACTCTAGTGGTCACCTTCTTGGCTGCGCCTTCAGTTCCCTGAGGAACAAAATCCAGGGTGTGTGGGTGAAGGGGAGACATGGTAGTCAAATGTGACCATGCCACAGCTATCAGGTGACTGTAGTGCCATGCAGTTCTCATCTGGAGTTCTCAGCACAAGTTTCTCACCCTTCAATAAATCTGTATCAGTGTACAGCAAAGTAGAAGGCTGTCCAGAATGGGACAGTTTTATCCATCTATGTGTCTAAGTTCTTTTTATCCTATCCCATAACTGTTCCTGCTCCATAATCTACAACATTTGCCCTGGATGTAGATGGCCTGAACACTAAGCATGTGGAGGGGAAGATACTAGCTGCTGTTGTGCCTAAGACATTTGTTCCTAAACAGCAGTCTGAGTAAACGTCCAAACTAGTAGATTAATCTGGAAAGTTTCCTTCTTGCTCTCATTTACCACAAAAGTAATCCTGAGCAGTGTTTTCAATAAGACACTTTCCCATGCAAATTTAGCTAGCTATTTCCCAAGAAGCCCAAGTTTCCATCCAGCCCTGCTCAGGGCAAACACACTACACCACTCAAACACTGCTGCCATTTGCAGTAATGTCAGTGCTAAACTAAACCCCTCTAGACTAGCATTTGCCAGTCACAGTATAATATCTTTATAAGAACATATGTTCCTTTTCCAGTGTTTCAAGTGTTTTTCTGTGGCTATTAAACCTACCTTTGTAGCCTTTTTTTTTTCCCCCTCCCCTGTTTAATACAATGCTCCCACCATTATTACCCTTTCCTGGATTTGGGATAATTTTACCTTCAAGAGCCTTCAAAGATATGTCATGGTTTTCAATACTGCATTTCATAAAGTATTCACTTTGTGCTTGCTTTCTTAATTAACAAAACAGTAGAGCTGGAAGTCTTTTTTTCCAGTTCTGCTCATTTCTATACTATCCAAACCAGAACACTTCCAGCAGCAATTTAATTTTTTCTGTGCCTGTACTTGTGATGAAATCTTTACCTTTTGGCCAATATATGAGACCATGGTGAATTATTTCTGCTGAAAGGAAAACTGCTGATCTGGGTCAGGTAATTCTCTGCCAGAATCTGTTTTTGTTTAGAAGACTCTGCATGGATTTCTGAATGCAAAGAAAGCTATTTACTCTTGTGTGCATTTTCCAAGGTTGTCTTTTGTATATGCTGCCTCTGCTCCTTGCAGAATTGCAGTTATCAGCGAGCTAAGCAGGTAATAGCCCCCTTATTTTCCAGACTGCTGCAGTGGGAGTGTTCCCATCATGTGATGCTGTAGTGATTGCCCTGTTCCCCCATTCCCAGTATGGCTGCATCTGCCCTTGCCTTGTCAGGGTCAGCCTCATGACTAGTCTTTCACTCTCTACTGCTTTTTTTCTGCCAAGCACAGCAGCGCACAGCTGTAAGCAAGCAATCCCTTAATCCCAATGCTGGTAGCCACTTTCAGGTCAGGGTTTTTGGTACTGACTCAGTGGAATGCTGAATCACTTGGCATAGAGATTAGAAACAGCTCAGGACCTGGTGTGTTGCCATCTCTCACACAGGCATTACCAAAATGTTAAGCCAGATTCCTGGCTCACTTCAGTTAGTGTAGCTTAGACCTGGATGGAATTTGCTGACTTGAGTGGCTTCTTCCCACTGCTTTTATTTATTACTATACAAAGGGACTGCCCCTCCCAGTACATCTAGAGATCATACATAGACACTTGCCAAGTAGAAGAAAACCTGTGCTTGTGAAAGTTCAATGGCTCACTTCCTGATAGCCATTCATGTATTTCTGAAAAAATTATTCAGCTTTATTTGTCCATCACCTACATGGAAATTTAAATGTTGACAGCCTATACAATCCCTCCATACAACCAAAATGGTGTAATAATAGTAATATTACTAAAAAAAACCCACCAAAATCCTAACATTGATACAAATTAGTGTGCTGACAAGGAATCAATTAAAAACTCTAGACTGTACTTCTGGAAATAAGGTATATCCTTGTAGCGTTTGGCAGAACCCAATTTAAGAGTACCTGCACCTCAGCTGAGTTGAACTGAATTTATTTTACTCAGAGTAGTCCCTGTGAAAGTTTCTCTTGTGCCATATTCCCTAGTTATATCTTTATTTCTGACCAAAATTCTGCTCCCTGGCATTTTGAGATATCATATTTGATATCAGTGGCCCTAAATTCAAAGCTTGTTATAGCTTTCCTGGTTTGACAGCTTATGCTGGACATGCTTGAGTTTTCCTGACATCCTGCTACCTTGTGCCATCTGCTACAGAAGTTTTGGAAGCAAAAACAGAGTTCTCTGAGTTTTCAAAAAAAATTTCTGGATGGAAAAAGAGGACATGTGCAGGGACACCCAAACTCAGGAGTCCTATACTCTTTGTGCTATTTCTTCCTTATCCATGGGGTGTAAATTTTCTATTTGGAAGGATGCTATCTGATATGGGAATTATGACTCTTCTTATGTTTGAAATGATGTACCGTGAGAACTTCTGGGTCTAATTTTGAACAGGTTACACTAACCTAAAAACTTGGTCTTCTGGGACAAAAGGCACGTTTCTTTGATGATCTGTATGTGTCTGTACTCTGGCCAAAGTAGGTGAAGAACTGACTAAAAACCTGCAGATCTGGGTAGATAAGAAATTTTTACAATTTTGCATTTTGATGTTGCAGAGTGGCTTACTGTGTTTACGTCTGGGTGTTTGTTAGCAAAATCTCGGAGACAGTGGTTAGTCAGAAGCTTATGTGGCTGCTAATCTCTGGTACCTATCTTATTCCACGACAGAGCCAAAAAGGCACATGTTAATCAGAAGGGTGAAGAGGAGAGCTCATACAATTATGACCTAAGGTTGTTTTTAACAAGGTTCTGAATTCAAACAAGTGTGCAATGTCTTTAAACATGGATTGTATTCAAGTTACAAAGACCTACAGCCATGCTATGATTTGCAACTGTTGTGTAAAGTTTGCCCATAATCTGGTGCTGAAAAGACCTTCCAAAGCTGCGTAGCATTGTCTCAAGAGTACAGTAAAAGTTGCAACATTTTGATGAGGCAATTTATTGTCTGCTTGTTAATGCTCATCATACTATTTAGAAATATGAAGCTATACAAATGTTCTATGCATGTTTTGACTACTGATTTAATCATTTAGAGGTATTCTGTTCCAGCTAGAGGGGAGAGAGATGAAACCATTTTATATGTGTGTAAGAGATTAGAAATAGGTTTTTTTTGGTGCATAAGCCTGCAAGTTTCCACAGGAGTCATGTAAATGCAACAGCAGGTTCTGATTCTTTAAAGTGCTTCTGAAGCCTGTGTTGGCCTATAAAATATAGGCTAAAGTTGAAAATAAAATTTTAATTAACAGCTATCATTTTTGAGACTTCTGCTGACAATGCCTGGCTTGTTAAAATGGGTCATTGTTTGTGAAACTGTAATAAAAATAATTCTGTGTCAGAAAGATTGGTTGTGTTCCTGCTTGCCAATTTCTCAGCACCATGCACTGATGTCATCCCAGCTCGTGCTGTTTTCTCCTTGCACACCCACACATGGTCATCATTTTCTTTTGTTATATTATACATGACAGCTACAGAATGTAGAGCTACATGTCACCTCACTCCTCGTCTGGACAAGCTGAGTACAGGAGAATACTGTGGCTCTGCCGTAGAATCGGAAGACTTGGGTGTACAGTCACAGTATATAGGTTCCACTAATCTCTAAACAAAGGTATCATGCTAAAGACTGGATTTGTTAGGCTATGGTGCTACACACCTGTAGAGCCCACAAGAGAATACATATGGCGTTTATCTCAGTAGGAGAAAGGGTTTTGTTAGTTTGAGTAGTTACTCATGTAACCTAATTTTGGGCATGCTTTGACAACTGATTAAGAGCGTCCTGGTGAACATTTTACTGTCTGGAAAGTGGCTACTGGAAG
This sequence comes from Eurypyga helias, assembly GCF_000690775.1. Classification (NCBI taxonomy): domain Eukaryota; kingdom Metazoa; phylum Chordata; class Aves; order Eurypygiformes; family Eurypygidae; genus Eurypyga; species Eurypyga helias. The sequence goes on along the minus strand of NW_010232714.1, from coordinate 41,579 downwards.
CAGTGTCTCTTGTTTTTTTAGTCTATAGCACCTTGTCAAACTTCAATGAATATCCAGTTCAGACTGATGCTGAATGGCATCAGGCAGATGAGCTGGGCTGGGTGATGAGAACCAGCACCTTCAAGCATTGCAGTCTGGCTCATTTTGCATATTGCAGGTGCCTCATTGACCACTTCTGCATCTTACCACAAGGTCATCCTTGAAAGAGGTAATAATTGTGGATGTCTCTAAATTAGACACAGCTAACCTAACTTCCTGTTGTTTTCTCTCTGTAAACTACCTTATGCATGACAAATTATCAGGCCCTGGTTATAAAACTACACAGAGCATACAGTGGTTAAATAAAAATGAAATGATAAAACTTTAAGTTCTTCCTCATGTTGTATCTGAATTGCATAAACAAATGGTGCTAGGCCACTGTATCTGTGCAGTACAAGGAATGGGCTCAATCCAATGAAATGAATAGAAAGACTTGGGCCCCACTTGGCCTTCAATCAATCTCAAGCAGAAGACAGCTGAACGGTAAAAAGGGCTTGGGGATTCCTGATGACTTATTCTTCTCTAATAAATAAATAAATATATTTTTATTTTTGGGAATAATAGAAGGCAAGGAAAGGAGGAGGGATAGGACAGTCTGATTTTACTGTGGGAGAAAGAAAACAGAGGAAGGAGATAATACGAAGATGTGCTGGCAAAAGTAAAGCTTCTTATACAAATCATGCTGTTTGAATAGCTAACATACGTTTTAGTGAATTAAGTTACTTTAATTAATTACAGCCAGCTTTATACGTGTTTTCAGAGTCTTTCAGAGTACTTCATACAGTGTTTTACTGATCAATAATAAAGATTGTTTAAAAAACATTTTCTAAATGTGTTATATTACATCCTGACACTGGTGTGGTGTTTTAAAAAATCATCCTGTCAGAGAAGGACGCTAATGACTTAACAGCCTAAAGCTTGCCAGTTTCTGAAACCTTGATGTTTAATCTAGATAAATCTCCTTGTTTATATAGCTGTGTAATCAATGTGTGCAGGAGAGTTATGGTCTTATGCAGCTATTTGCTCTACTTTACATAAATATTACGTTTTATCAATGGATAAATACATCACTTTATACAGCAAGGTATCACAGAAAGAAATTCAGAATTTTAATAAGAACTTTATGATGTATTTTTATGGCATATTGGATGTTTATAGGATATAGTATAATTTTTCATAAAGCTTCATGAGTCATTCTAACAAATCATTGATTTCATATGAAACAAAAATTACCTGGCTTGGGAAATTTGGACTTCTCATTTTCTAGTTTGTGTACTTTGAGGAAAACTGTTTCTGACTGGATATATCTCAAAATAGTAGAAGTTCTGTTCTATATATGTCACTTGTGAACATATGCAAGAAACGTTTTTAAAAGAGCTGTTGATATGGGTGTTGAAAGTATGTTTCTATGAACCTGATCATAAGAACAGAAAATCACAAAAATACCCCATAAATGAAAGATATGACAGGGGAGGGGTTGTGTCTTCAAATGTGAATTGTTAGTTGTCATTGAGATCTGCATCAGAACTTCAATTTTAATTTAGAATATGAAAAATTGATCAACAAATTTTCACTGCTGCATAATGTACATCTAGAAAATTTATACACTTGAAGACATGGAAGACAATATTTTTATTTGTGAGGCAATAGTGTAAGAAAGGAGAAAAATTGCTAGGGTGAATGAATTGCTTTTGCAGATAGCAAATTTATTAAAAATGCAGCTTAGTAAAGGAAGAAAACTATCTGTGCATTTGGACAAAGTTGGTGAATAGATGACCTTAAAATAAATGAAGTAGATAAGAAGGATGAAAAAAAAAATGAAAAATGTTCTGCTTGCATGTTTTCTAAATTAAACAATTTAACATTTAATTTTGAAACAGTTTCAATTTGAGAATGACTTTATCTTCTATGAAATTGAATTTTAAAAGGAAATGAAACAAAACTATAAAACATATTCTTTGAGGCTAATGCAAAGTAGAAACTCTTTTCTTTGTGAAGGAGGAAAGATTGGGAGGATTGGTAGGGTGCAGACAGGAAACATTCATGACTCACAGCTTTACTTATGTGATGTTCTCTGTTATGCATGCAGCCTTAGTAAAATATCCTGTGGTTGAAACTCTGGTTGTTACATTCGTGGGAGGTCTGTCATGAATTTGTTAGGACCCATGATTTCACTCTCAATCTTTATGTCCTTAGGAAGCATTTCTGCTCTTATTAAATGTAGAGAGAAAAACTGGGAGTTAAGGTGGCAGACACACAAGAGTAACAGTCTCTTTGAGATGGATGGGTGAGGAGGATGTTCTTCAAAACCAGTTAGACCTGGACTTAAACTCTTTCCATTTCTCCTGTATCCCTTCCTAGTACTGCTCCCTCTTGATTCATGCTCTTTCGCTAGTATTTTCTAGCAAGACAAAATATTCAGTAAGTGATGTAGTGAAAAGTGCCTAAAATATACATGAAAAAATGTTGCATTTCTGCTGCTACATCAAACAAAATATGAGGAAGTGGACCTCAAGATGTAATTATAATTAATCCATGCACTTCTATTCTTGACAGGTATTGAAGGGTAGTAATGTCCAATGGACTAGGCAAACTTTTCTAATCTCTTATAGAAATAGGATGTTACTTGGACAACATAAATCAAACTGTTGGAAGTATTTTTTTTTAAATTAAAAAACCCCGAATTGTTGGATTTGATGGTCTTAAAGGTCTTTTCCAATCTAAACAGTTCTATCACTCTATGCAAATCTCTTCTTGGGATTAATGTATTATTTTGCTTTCAGAAAAAAGCAGGCATTGAGTGGGTCTGAAATACACATTCAGTAGTGAACCCAGAAAAACTTCTGAAAACTTCTGTACCTGTTAGTTATTTTTACAAATACTGTAAAAGTTAAACTTTAAATGTTCACTAACTTTGTGCCATTTTGTTTATAGTTTTTCCTGGGGGGGATATTAGCATACTTATGACGCGGCACTGTGGGTGCAAATGGGACACCAGGCCATCTGTACGTTTCACATAGAAATGCATGTTCCTTCACGCAAAAATATTTAAACGAATATTAAACGAAATATTTGAAATATTTTAAAGTCTGTGTACTTAGTACCAAACATATTATTTCTTCATCTCTACAAACTTTTTTTTTTCTGCAGATTTCTCCAACTGTGAGTAGAATGCAGATTCAACACCGATTGTTTCTAAGTAGTATAAAATACTTTAAACACAAATTATTTGCATTCAAAGCCTTGATCTTTGTTCTCAAGACCTTAAAAATGTCAAGAAAAGCAGATCTTCTTGTCATTTGTTTTCACCCACATGCATTAGTAACATTCCATTTCCAGAAAGTAATTCTGATCCAACCTCTTTAATTGAAGAACAGGCAATTTCTTCTGTAATTTTCATCACATTATATTTCTGAATTAAGGGACTTGACAACCTACTATAATGGTGGACATTCCTAGACATTTTTACAAATGACCTGTCCTTGAAATGTCTTATTTTTGCATTTTTATAGTTTCAAGGATGATGATTAGGGTGATAGAAAAGGAGTTAATAATATGCCATATGTATTATGCAGCTTTAAAGTGAACTGTAGCATGACCTACTCCATGCAGCCTAGGCATTTCAGTTCTTAAAGAAAAACACGCATCAGAAAAGAACATCTAGCCAAGAAAAATGCCTTTGAAAAAATCCTGTCTGTTCATACGGCCTTTTCACTTGTAACCAGCTTCCTTTGGAACTGATCATGAACCAACACTTGCATTCCTAGCAGTTTTTTCCACAATGTAATATAAAACCAAAAATTGCAGATGAAGCTTTTGAAGCACAGAGAGGTTCAAGTGATTTTTGGCTCTTTTTGAAAGTGATTAAAATTTTAAAATACAATATGTCTATATTCCCAAATTGCAAGGACCTTATTCTGGCTAATCTAGCCAGGTGCAAAGAGTTTGATATTTCTGAGCAACTCTTTTGCCCAATGTTTATATAACTATTGAGTTCACAAAGTGCAAGATCAGGCGTTATCCTTGATTAAATATTGTCTATGAATTACAAAACTCCATTTGCTGTCTTCTGCACAAAATCCATGCAGATCTGTGAATTTCCTCCACCAGGTCCTTGGTGATGCTCTCTTTCCTCTTGTTCTCACCGAGGCCATGCAGGCTGTTACATGCATTGTGTGCATTGCACTGCTGTGTTACCCACAGCCTTCCATGATTTATTTCCCATTACCTTCTGTCCATCTTCCAGTGTCCTGAAAGGTCATGGCACAATCATCCTCAGCCCAGGTAAATCATTATTAAAGCATTTTTTTCTATGGATGGGATGTCCAGTAAAAGGCTTCAGAGCATAAAGAAGTAGCTTTTCCCTTGATGGAGCCTGAAGTGTGGTACATGAGGTTAGTTGGGAGTAGGGGGGGAGAGGAACTTGCAGTCTGTCTGCCAATAAACCCAGGGCCCAGAGTCAGCAATAATCTCCAGTTTATTATTAAATGTTATAACACTGTCTTTTTTTTTTTTGTCACCTCTATCAGTTCATCCTTACTAGTTTTATTGAGTGAAGGTGGCCAGGTTTTGGTAGGGGGTGGCCTGCAGGGATGGCCTCTGTGAGAAGAAGCAAGGTGGTGACCCCAGGCTGGACACAGTCCATGGATCCAGTTGGCTCCACAACAAACCCAATGCAGGACACAACTGAACCCATCAGGTGGTGGTGCATCTGTGCAAGGATATTTAAGTAAGGGAAAAAAATGCTGGAGGAGACGAGAAGGGAGAGATGAGGAGGGAACAAAAAAGAGTGAGAAACAGCAGAAGGAACACCAAAGTGAAAGGTGGAGGAGTGTCGCAAAGGAGGGGAAGAGTGGTTTAGGCCACTCAAAGGATCAACAAAACTGACTAAGCCAAAGCAAGCTCTTCTTGAAGCAACTTGTCAGTCTCCTGGTTCTGTTGCTTTTGGTCTGTATCTTCTGCTCCTTGCAGTGCCTAATTTCTCTTTTAGTAGCTATCACTGGCTGTCAGCTGTTTTTCTTTTCTCTTAAAGCTGTTCCTAAATTAGCCTGTCATGTCTTCTTTGAAGGGCACATGTGGCAACTGTCCTCCTTCCTTCCACCATCAATGAGAAGCCATGACTGTTGCACAAAAATCTTATCAGAGCTGACACCACTAAAATAGTTCTGGTTAAGATTTCACATTGTCTTAGCAGTTGTCTCAGACATGAAAACCTGACTGATTTTCAGACAATCTCATTTACTTAAGATTTGTATGATATCCACTTTCAGGTTTTTGATTTCTTTAACAGATAAAGCAATAGAATGCCATGGGTTTTCTGCAAGTAAAGGTGTGTCAATTACTGCATTATGTGCCTTTGTCTTCATGCCTGTATGAGCTCTACAGAATGTATTTTATGCTTTCCAGTGTCTCCTAGTGGAGGGCATTAGGTCCTTGGTATTTTTTTAAAAAGCTGTCATTGAAGATCATTAGTTACTGCCAAAAAAAGAAGAGTAACATTCAAGGCAAAAAAAGAAAAGTAACATTCAGCTGAGGAAGGTCTAATTTCTCTTTCTCTCATTTCTTGAGATCTCATTTTCTCAGTTCTCTAGCCTTTGAAATTCCAGATCTGAATTTCTAAAGTAAAACAAAGGGAAATTACTTCAGGAGCTCATATGAACTTTAGAAATGACTAAATTAAGTAAAGTCTGAGTAAGCTGAGTGAAGCTCATTTATTTTTCTTTAGTTGGTTATCCTTTACACCTCCTTTTGTAACTGACATTTGCATGTGTGCAAAAAGAATGAGGAGGAAACAAAATTATGTCTGCTTCCTCACGTGCTTCCTGGACAACCTTCATCCCAGCATAGAGTACACTGTGGCAAACCAATGTCAACAAATTTCTGGTTAGATCTGGGCTCGGGTTCCAAATCAGTTCTGAAGTATACTCCTTATTGAATTTACTTTTGGAGGTCACAGGAGAACATGATCTTAAAGGCATGAAACAAGATCTGTTTTCAGTTAGGCACAGGTCTCTAGTCTCTAATGGAGAAAAATAAAAAAAGAGAGCAATGTCCAAATACCTGCATTAGATAGGAATCAGGCATTTTGCCATGGCTGTCCAATGACTGTCACAGTTGTTCTTTACTTTACTTATGGTGTATTGGGTTTGTGTGGTGGGGTTTTGGTTGTGAGGGAGGGGCTACAGAGATGGCTCCTTGTGAGAAGCTTCTAGAAGCTTTCATGGCACTAAGTCAGACCTGCCTCTGGGCACAGCTGAGCCAATTAACACCTCTGTGATTAACATATTTAAGAGAGGAAAACAAAGGGAATTAGTAGGATATAAGAGATATAACTGGCCAGATCTCCAGGTCAGTGCAGAAAGGAGGTGCTTGGAGCAGAGGTTTCCCTCAGCTTGTGGTGAGAGGCCAGGCTGTGCCCTTGCAGCCATGGAGGGTCACGGGGGAGGAGATACCCCCTTGCTGTCTGGGGAGGACTCCATGCTGGAACAGGGGGCTGTGCCTGAAGAAGCATATGACTCTGTGGCAAACCTGCACTGCAGCAGGCTACTCCTGAAGGACCATACACCTGTGGAAGGGGTGCACAATGGAGCAGTTAGAGGAGAAAACTACAGACCGTGGCAAGGACTAATTCCAGGGATGTTTGTAGAGAACTGTCTCCCATAAGAAAGACCCCAGGCTGGAGCAAGGGCAAAGTGTGAGGAGACTTCCCCTGAGGAGGAGGGAGTGGCAGAAATTGCATGTGATGGACTGACCATAATCCTGGTTCCTTGTTGCCCTGTGCTGGTGTTGAAAGCAGGTAATTGGGAGCAAGGCTGAGCCTGGCAAGAAAGGAGGGATGGAGGGAAGGTGGTTCTAAAATCTGCATTTATCTCCCATTGTCCTACTCTGATTTGATTAGTAACTAATTAAATTGATTTTTCTTATTCAAATTGAGTCTGTTTTGCCTGTGACTGTAAGGGGTGAGTGATTCCTTCCCTGTCCTTGCCTTGACCCATGAGCCTTTCTTTATATTTTCTCTTCCCCATCACACTGGATGAGGAGTGAGTAGGGGCTGTGTAGTCTTTCATTGAAGGCTGGGCCTAAACTACAACATGCAGATAGTCTTTCTCTGCCTCCCTTTATAGTGTTCACACTGACACTGCAGTTCCACCTAATAATAAGGAGCCACACTGAGATGGGATGGTCTAATTTGCTATTTTCATTGAATCAGATTCTGGAAATCGAATAAAATTATCTTTCTTCACTTCTCCCACATTTTCTCACTTATTCCTTTTCCTCTCCCTTTTGAAAATAGGCAGCAACACACCAAATAGAACATGGTTTAGAAAAGATTATTCTAGAAGTACTGCAATTACTCTCTCTTGCCATTCTTATTAAATTTCAAACTCTGAATTTAAAAGGCTTTACAGGACAAGATAGAATTATGTCTGAAGATGCCTTCTCTCCTAAAGAATATCCAATTGCTGAGCAATATATGCTATTCACAACTGATCTCTTGCAATTGCCATAAATAGCTCTTATGTTCTGTTCATCTGTTATCACTCAATAATGAATCAATAACGTTTGAAACTTTTTAAGGAACTCTATTTTGAATATTTTTCTGAAGTGATAGATCCATAAATCTTGGATAATCTGGAGTTTCATTATGCATCCTTGAAGTAAAATCTGTTACTTGGGAAGTTTCTTCAGTCTTTCTTTTCTTTAGATGAAATATCCAAGACATTTAATTATTTTAAATATGGTGAGAATAGATAAAGGAGACAGAACCTGTGAATTTCACACGTTTCAGTAATTTACATTGTCTAATGCGCAGGAATTTCAGTGTGAGTGGAGATGTCATCTTGCATACAAACATACCCTAAAATAACTATTTTTTTGCTGGTGGAGTTACCTCTAAGACCTTATGATGCTTGTAAATCTTGATAATGATGACCTGAGAGACATTATTAGTAGATCCCAGATCATGAATTTTACAAAGCTGCTCATCAAGTAGCTGCTTTGCTATATAGCTTTAGGATTTGAGAGAGGAGGAATCAACTGCATGATGTGACTAAAGTCAGCTAATTAAAAGATCATCAAACTCTAAAACATGTAAAAAAGTAATGACAAGCAAGGAGGTTGAAGGAAGTTTTAATTTCTCATACATTTTCTTTACACAATATAGCAGGCAACAATCATCTGATCTGGGGAGAAAAAAAGAAAGATTTTAAAAGGAAATAGATCATAATAGTTCTTGAAACCTTTGAATTTAATACTGCTGGGAATCAACTTTACTGGATCTTTAGATTCCTGCGTCTAGCTTATCTGGTGACTGACAGTCATGCTGATGAAAAGATTTTATGACTCATGCATGATTGATAGCCAGCTGTCAGGAGAAAATAAAATGTAACTTTTCTGGAGTCACACAACAAAGAAAAAGGATTGGTTTTGTCTCATTGCCATTAATGTCAGTCAGCAATGCTGTTTATTTCCCATTTAGAAAGACAAACATACTTGCGAAGTCTGAAAATTCAGTCCAAATGACACCTAGGCAAAGCCACTGACTTCATGGATGGCCTTTCTTATTTGCAGTTGTAAGACAGATAATTCATAACAAACTAGAATGAAGACTGGAGGAACAAGTAAGCAAAAAAAGCTCAAGCTGCTAAGCATAAGAGTGATGTAGGTAACAAAGCCCAGTGTCTGCACTTAATAGGGTATAGATATATATGTCAGCCTGAATCAACAGTGACTGAAAACTGATACCAACTGTGACTCCAATACTGCCTCAGCTATGTTTCTACTCTGCAGCCTGGGAAAAGAAAAAGCAAACAAGCAAATATCCTTCACTGACCATCAGGACTGGGTTGCCTTTGGACACGTATTCATTGCAGAATCTACTGAAGGGTTCTTAGTGACTCCTCAATTCAAAATGTTGTCATACTTTGCTATTCTCCTTTTCACCTCTCCGCTCCATGGGTAGAGGACTGTCAGTATATTTAGCAGCTTTAATGATCAGTAAAGGTAAAGAAGGCCTGGGGGGGTGGGGTGGATGGGGAGGAAGAAAAGCTAGTCCTTAAGGTTTGACAGATTTCTTCTTTTACTTGATTAATTTTATGGCAATGTGAATGAGATTTTTCATGAAAGTTAGCAGGATGTTTTTCTCTTTGCTGGGCTTATTTTCTTTCGCTGAATAATTTGGAATGACTGTTTTGAATTTCATGCGAAAGTCACAGAACTACACATTAATCAGGCAGCTAGATTAAATAGGGCTTGAGTTATAGTGCATTAATCTGTTCTGGATAAACCCTGAATGATGTGATTGAGAAAGTCAATTAAAAAAAAAAAGGATTTATCCAGTTTGGGTAATATGTCTTGATCTCTGTGAAGCTGCAGAACTTGAGAATTGAACGAATGATTTCCAGAAATCTGCTCTGGAAAACATACTGATAGGTGGGCAAATGGGTGTTTGCTCTTCTGCATTAATGAAGCGTCACAGGATACATATTCCTCACCATGAGTTGAAACTAAGAGTAGACATTGGCATGTATTTTTGGCTTATACCTAAATGGTTTCAGACATTAGCTATCATCTTCACATTCTTGTGTTTTTATTTTAAGTAATGTTTTGTATACAAGCACAGTAAGTAATTAAACCTTCTTGCATCTGTACACATCAACTCATAAATACAGCGAGAAATTCTGGCTGTGGATATTGTTTGCCCTCCTCTCTGCATGCTCATGTATCTTGGTGCAAAAAAAGAGCACCACAAAGCAGGATAGTCTTATCACCCGTGTAGTCATTTATATTTGTGCAGAAAACAAAGACATATCTGAACTTAAGGGTTTTTAACTTTAATCTTACTTCTTCTTTCAGGATGGTTGTTTATTTTTTGGGATTTTTTTTGGTTTTGGTGGATGTTAGAGGATATAATCAGAGCCAGAGATGAACATTTTCTCTGTGGCACTTATCTACTCTATTCACTTTCAGTCACTGGCTAGTTTCCCCCCTCTCAGCTGGGAATGGTTAACTTGTATTTCAAATAAATCTTTCATCTCTTTGACTCTAGTCCACTCTGTCTTGATAAGCTTACATCCTTTATTTATAGGTATAGCAAGCAGTAAATAACGAGAACATACTGTGATTTTGTACTATAAACAAGCAAAGAAAAAAAAAAGGAGAAAACCACAGGGTCAGTAGGTTCATGATTTTTAGAGGAAAACTTACTTCGGATTTCATATGTAAGGGGAAAAATATCCAGACAAAACCAAGTTTTATGGAAGTGGTGTGTTCAGAAGTAACGGAATTTATGCAAAGAAAGTTCAGAAATGCATAATAAATAGTTTCTTCTGAGTTTTCAGCCCTCTTCCCTCATATAGAAAAGACCTGGATACTTCTTATTTATAGACTTTAAAGAAGAATATAAATCTCTAAAAAATGGAGTTGTGAAAGAAGGAGGTGGAAAAACAGTCCCAAAAATGTATTCATGAACACAAAAAAATGTAAAAATGAGTTCGTAATTTACTGCAGCTCAGAGGCAGCAATAACTAATACACTGGAAATTTACCCATTTTATGCATCTATTTTGCTTGGTTTACTACTCTGCTGTTCATAAAAAGAGCATTTATTTCAGCAACTGTCATGTCACTTGGCATTTATGTGATCTCTGAGCTATGTGTGAAAACGCACTTTTTTTTTCCAGTTCCAATTTTTATTGAAAAGTTATTTATTTCACAAATTGTTATCAAGGTGACTTGTTCTCCTGTCTAACTAGTTTTACTATTCTGCATGTATTATGTTCATTCTTATCACTTGGAAATCAGAATCCTAAATAATTTGGGTTTGTTCCTTGCATCCTGGTTCCTACTAATGTACTTACATTCCATCCTCTGTGTGTTCTTATCTTAATTCCACCTAGCTATTAACTGGGACGTTTAAAAGTATGCTTTTCTATTGTTATACATTTTGTTACTGTTATACTGCCCTGATGAGGCACTTTGGGTCGTCCACTACATTTCGCACTCAATTTTGGCTTTTGACAATTTACTCCATTGATTTTTTTTTATTGCTATTATCTCTTGCCTGCCTTCTGCAGATCTCCACCCAGTGAGCTGCTCTGTGACTGGTGCTGCACACGTCTACAACGGGGACCTCCTTGCGCAACTTCCAGCATCAAGTGTGGGATGAGGGACCTCAAATTCATGAAAGAACTAGCTAGGAGAAATGCAAGGTAATCATCTTCCTGATTAAGCACTCTCTGAGCTGAGGTCCCTGATGACTGTTCTGGCTGCTGCAGAGATGTGCTATGGTCCCATGTCCCTCCTTTGAAATACCACAGTTGAGGATGTTCTGCAAGTCACCTAGGTGGAGTGAAGATTATTAGATAGCCTCCTGAGAGGCTCACTGTAGATTCCAGGAGGCATTTTGTTCCTAGCTCCACCTCCAAAGATGCCAACCAAAAGGGAAGTAGAAAACTAATTATCTGCACTGAATATTTGAAATTTAAAAGGAGAAAAAATGTAAAGGCAGCTGAGGAGATAGTTTGAATTTGCTCAGCTGCAGCCTTTTTTTAACAAACTTGGCAAAAGCAATTTTTTTTCTGGCAAAAAACACCACATACATTTCTTCAACTATTAAATGAACTTGCAGGTCAAATTATTTATCTGCTCTTTTGTTGTTGCTGTCAGCATAAACGGCCTTGCTTCTTTAAGAAGATTGGCATGAAATGGAGGTTGTTTATTTCTAATTGCAAACTTTACCTGTGACAAGGCCATATTACTACTTCTCGGTCTAAACTGATGGCAGAATAAGTGTCTGCTCAATGGCTACTGATGGGAAAATCTCATCTGTTGCCTTGGCAGTTTCAGTATATTTAGAAGCGGAGAACCCAGATGTGAGTTCGCATTGTGCTTGTTTATGACTAACACAATACGCAGGGCCACTCAGTCCTGTAAAATATTCAAGGCTTTTCCCTTGCTTGAGATAATTTAGCTGCAGCATCTTTCCCAGGCTCCACACTTTGTCCTGACACCGTGTAGAATTTATAGGGAAGGGGTAATGGTGGAATGAAACTTAATTCTGTAAAAATGAGTCAGAATTGCCATCTTACAAGCATCAGTTCTGAGATAGAGGGCTGGCTGCCTCAATGAGGAGAGCCCACCTATGCCACAGGTATTTTTACAACCGCATTTCTATTTCCATGGAAAAGCCTTTTGCATTCATTTGTGGTACTGTCAGATGTTTTCAAACCAAACAGCAACTGTATTACTTTCTGTGTTATAAGGGCAGCCTGGTCTCTGGCCCATAAAATAATAACTGGAGAGCTATAACAAATCCTCCAAGAGATCTGCTCATTTGAGAAAAATTCATAAAAGCTCTGTTTCTAGTTACATGCAGCAGACCCTCTGATCCTGAAGGGGATTCCAAGCATAGGTATGATCCCCAGGTAATCAATAATGTTTGCTTTACAGATAATGACATTTTCCATGCATCTGCTTTCAGACATACCATTGCAAACAGTGTTACCAATTAATAGTTCTCTCTTGCCTCAGAATTTAGAGGAAAAAACAGTGCTGCTGACAAAAACATAAAAACACAGCCTCTGCTAGCTCTGAACATTGTTTTATTAAGCCTGGTATTCTGCATCCAGCAGTAGCTAATGCCTCATGCTTCAGAGGAAAGGCAAACCCCACAATTTGTGCAAAGCCATAAAATAGGGAAAGTATTCCTTGCAGAGCCTGCAGCCATCAGCTTATTCCCTGAAGCATGAGATTTGATTATATGTTTGTTTCTTGGGGAGAAGAGCTGTGAGTATTTAAGCTTTTCAGGCTGGAGATCATGCATTAGATTAACCTGGAGGAATCTGAGGCCCGTGTAGAACAGATTGTGGAATTCCCTTGGCAGAAATGAGCGAAGCAGCCATTACTAACATGCTGTCATATTTCTAACTGGAGCCGAATGACAAATTCATAGGAAATTTTGCTTCTATTTCTGCTCTTGAGCTATCAGTGAGAAGCTTGTGATTTCTTCTGGGTGTAAGTAGCAACCTTATTTCCCACATAGTTTCTAAGTTTGTGTTGTGTTTGCAAACAGTACAATCTAATATGAGTAGTAGCTGGGTCACGTAGCACTGTTTGCCTCTCTACATGTGGACTGCATGCAAGGGCTGCAAAGGAACTAGTTTGGCTCTGTTCACTCTTTTCTACCTACCTCTGACTCATCTTCCTCTTTTCCATTCTAGGCAGTACAAACGAGTACTTTAATTTTTGATTAGGTGCTTTTTTAAATTGCTTTTGTCTGCTCTGGATCTATGTAATATTTGCCAAGGAAAAACAAGGCAGACAGTGCCTATGGCCCTGCAGTAGTTCGAGGCTGGACCAAGCTTGGTGAGGAAGATTCATCTAAAGAAGGCAAATGGAAAAAAAGAAAAAAATCATTATTTAAACTGTTATCCTATGGTTTGTGAGCAACCTCAATAAGGTAAAAAAAAACTGCAAGGAGATTTGGATTTGCAACAAAGATGAATTCAAGTATTGCCAGGCCCAGGAGCAGGAAGAACATAGGTACCTTTTAAAATGCTCCCTCCTTCACCTTTCCCTCTTGATCTGTGGCACTAATGGGCTACAGCACAGTGCGCAGTCTTCAGCCACCCTGCAGTGTCCAGCTGGGGTTATTTATGGGCTATCGGTGGGTAGTTATGCTTATATTCAGACCAGACACACAACCTGCAACTCTGGTCACCAATCAAATCTGTGGTGCTTCAGCAGAGAATGTGCTAAGCGAGAAGCTGAGTGCCCTTGTAGCAGCATTATCCTGGTTAATTCACTCTTCAGTGCCTCAGAAAATCAAAGTCCAACTCAAAACTTGCTGTGAGCAAAAGCTTCTTCCACGCAACCCCCTCCAGTTTTGGACAGAAAAGGTATTTTTTGCCTTCCTATAGTTCTTTGTGCTGTGAAAGATGGGAGGTTCTGAAGTATTTTCTTCAAAAGAGGTTAAGGTCTTCTAGCTTCCAGTAGGAGCTAAGGGCAGTGAACGGTTCCTGATACCTCCCAGGATCCGATTTTATGGCAACTCTTACATTGCTCCCCCTGTTTTGGCAATAACAGCTTTGTGACTGAATAATAAAGAATTGGCAGCAACAACTGACACTGTGTGTGAGTTACAGCTCAGAGCTCTGCTAATACAGAGTGGCTGTGTTGTCTTGAGGGTGTAGTTTAGGCTCTGTTTGGACCTACAGCAAGAACCTTAGGACTATTCTCCTAGCTGCACAGGAAAGGGTGCTGGCTGCATGGAACTGAGGTGATGGGGTAGGATTGAGGACAATCCAGAGATGTGGTCTCAGGGCCCTGCTTATAGCAATGATAAGTGGACCTGGCTTGTTTCCTGGGACTGATGAGCCTTCACCTGCCATCTCACATTTCTCTGATGGTTATTGAATTGTTGGTGGAGTCTGCAACCATCACCTGACCAACTCTGCTCACCTCGCCCAGCTACAGTGCTCTGGTCAGAGAAGTCATACCCTTCGAGGATGTCCATTATGGATTTTACTCCTGTAGTCTGGAACCATAGTAGACCCAAATAACTTTTAGAAAGAAACCCATCTTTCAGTCTCACTTGCAAAAATGCAAACAATATTTCTGATTTCAGGGGTATTGCACATGGAGAAAGAAAATAGTGAAAACGTATTATTTACATGAAAATAAATAATGTTTCCTGTCTTCCATTTACTCCAGTATTTTGGCATCACATGACTGACCTGTTCATCGGCCAATAGCTTATGTACTTGCAAATGCTGAAAAGAGCTCATGGATTTATTGATTTGGATCAGAGTTTATATGCAAAATAGTGTAAGAAAATTAAGTTAATTAAAAAAATATTCTGCAAAAACTTTTTTGTTCTCTGGAACAGTGAAATTTACTATCAAAGACAGCCATAAAAAGTCAGATTGTGGCAAAAAGCAAAGTTGCTTACAGGTGATTCCTGCTTTCCAAAAGCATGTCATCTTCCATTTCTTAAAAGCTAAACCCTGTATTCTGGTGATAAGTATGAACTATATTAAACTGTAAGATTCAGAATAGTCCCTTGTCCATTTTCAGCCATTGAGTCCCTGCTGAAGACTGTGTTTTGTATTGTTTAGGTACTTGGTTTCAGATATCATCCAAATCTATGTTCTTTTAAGAGAAAAGATAAAAACTGATTGCTGTAGAAATATTTTAATGTTAACATAAAACATAATTCAGTCCAAAAAGCCTGCCATCCCACTGCAGCACTAGCAGCTCAAATACTGTAGAAGGCAGAATCCAAAAGGGCAGAGTAACCTTACTGAGAGGTAATGCTGTTCTTGTGGTTACTCTGAAGTTCTCAAAAATTGCCTAATCTTTAACGTTTTAGTGGGCTTTTAGCAATAATATTAACAAAATTGTTACAAAATGTTTTCTTGCCACCAGCACAGTTGAATTCAATTTCTGGATGTGGAAGATTTTTGTTTCCTTGGAGCTGGGATGGGAGCCAGGTGGTGATCTCCTTACAGGCTGACATTTTCCTACCACCTTTCTGTGGTAAGATTGCTTGCCAGCTTGCAGTGTAAAATTGCAAAAATTGGGTAATATTTCCCAGTGCATCTGGATCTCCTAAACTTTATTTAAATTTGGAAGAATGACAGAGGAATATCAGATCACAAATGCCATCTTCTAGATCACTGTTTTGGTTTCCTTCTCTCTTGTCTCTCCAGCCACTCACCCAAATGTACCTTAGACACCCAATGGGGTTCACATTTTCAAAGTGTCTTTTAAAACATCTATTTTTTTTCAGCTTAAAGGTTGTAAACCTCAATTCCTCTTCTGCTTGCTTGTTGCTGGAGCTGTTCTCTCTTTACTCACACTGTGATCTCTCCCAAATTCAAACCAACAAATCAAGTCAGCAATTTGGCAGAAGTGACATTGATGGATTTTTCACATGCAGTGTTCTCAGAATTCAGGTGTGTTTTTCTCACGACATTGTTTGGTACTGCATTCCCTGAAATTATAAAGAATAGGTATATTGTTTTAATCTGAAATAAAAAATAATCACTGCAGTGCCTTGATACCTGTTTAGATAGAGGGACACTATTTCTGTCTTGAAATCCTGTTGATTATGACAATACTGTCATTGTCATAGATTATTCTTCCCAGGGTTTCCATGTTATAAAACTTTTATTATGAAATATATATTGAAAATAAAGCATCAAAATATGGGAGAGTACAACTTTAATACAGGCTTCTCATACTGCCAGAAAATAATTCCTAATATGTAATGCAAATTCTTATTCTCATGATGTTTTTGTCTCATGGGATATCAGGCAGATATAAAGCGACATTGAGCTTTTCAGTCAGTATACCTCTTAACCACTTAGTAATACAGTACATTCAGGTATTTTATGCATTAGTTTCTTGATTGATCAAAATAACATATGAGATTGGGGGTCTCTGCTCACAGGAAAACATTTGGATTTGCATGAGATTAGAGAGACCTGAGAGAGGATCATGCTCAGCCATTCTGAGTGCATCTACACTAACAGTTTAGAGTGTAGTATAGGTGGATTTTTTTTTTGTTGTGAATCCCTCTAAAATTTGCACTTGATGTACTTTAGATGACAACTTTGTGCATCCCTGGTATGCAGAAAATGGATTCTTTCTCTGAGCTGGACCGAGGAACAGAAAATTTCTGGCATGAAAATTCTCGGGTAAAGATTTTTTTTTTTCTATTTAGTTTTAGCCATATCACTTATCAAATCGAGTTCATAGTGCCAATATAGCTGAGAGATACTGATGTCAGGAACACTTTAAGCCAGCATTGCAACCAAAAAATTGAATCTTGGAAAGCTATAGCCTCTCAAGTGGTCATCCCTCTCTACAAAGTTTATGTTTTCCATCGTAAGTGCTAAATATTAGATGGAGAATATGCTTCTTACTATCAAAGCTAATTTTTCTCTCCAAGGAGCCATCTTTTCTTGTTGCATTACTGTACTTTAGCAAGTAAACATGAATCATCAAAATTTAAATTTAATTTGTTGAACTATAATTTAGAAACTGAAGAAGCAGAGCCTAGTAAGCATTTTCAAAAGATCTAGTATTAGAGTACTGTTGCCTGTGACCTGAGTAGCTAGTTACTAGCTGGGATCTTGCCAGCTTGTTCTTCCTGGGATGTGAAAGTGATAATAAAAGCTGGCATTTTTCTTGGTACTGATTACTTAGGCAGTACACAAGAGGCCTGGCTTCTCCTAAGACAGGAGGAAAAACAGTCAGTGACTTCCCTGCTCACAATTTCCAAGCCTACTTCCAGCTATCTTACTCCACAAAGGAGCCTAATTGCCTTATTCGTTTATCCTGAATGAAAGGTGCCGAACATCTTCTGAAGCTTTAACAAGATCTGTGATTGCCTGTGGATGAGAGTCAAGTTTGAAGGCAGTCTTCAGCACCTTCCCACCCTGAAACCCAACAGGGGCTGCCCAGGCTGGGCAGGAAGAGAGGCTGCCCGGGCAGACACACAGAGGAGAGCAGCCTCCTCATGCTGAGACCTTAAAAATATTCTCACCTGGTCCCCAGGTGTCTCAAGCAAAAAAAACTCTATACAGAAGGGTACTGATTCATAAAGCTACATTACAGAAGGATTAGGCATTTATTTTCCTGTTTTAAGATCAACAAAAGTTAATTTCCATAGCTCCTGTTTGTGGATTAATGGGCCTTAAAGAGGAAATTGAATATCACAGGATTTTGAACACTTCATAGAATGTTCTTCATTTTTCATAGAAGGGGAATAATAATATAAACCTTCTTTTTTTTTCCTAACTGCTTTTTTAAAAAAAATTATTATATTCACAGGGGACCTTCACTTCTCCAATTCATACTTGTCAACAGTAGCATTTTTTAAACAGTCATTTATGAACCAGATGCTTATTTATCTTGAGTTATATGCTATAGTGTCAAAGTTGGAAATTCAATCCTTTTCAAGAAAGCAAATGGCATATGTTCACTTCCTGCTGCTATGGGGGATTGTACAGTATATTAATGGCTAAGCATGTGCTCAAGAATTTTCCTGAATAGGTGTGTGAAGAACCACACTTATACAGTTCACAGATTTAGATTTCATGTAAAAAATGAGTTGTGCCATATTGATGCCATGTTATTAGCTGAAATGCCCCTCATGCTACCTTATAAATGTATTTTGATTTATTACAGTGAAAAGGATTTTAGGCAGAGCTTGCAAAAACAACCACATTGCAAACTACTCTAAAGAAATATGTAAAAAGTAATCTTTATCCTCTTCTGTGTTTGTGTTGAATATTAAATTTTAAATAGCATCAAACTGCCAGGATCACCCACAGCAGAGTCAGTGATTGGAGCACATAATTCACGTTGACCACCATGTCACCTTTCAAAAATCTGATTTCAGTCTCCAGATAATCCTGACGTTTCCTGGATCTATCCATGGCGTTCTTGTACCACTCAGCAACACTGACTCATAAAACGTCCCTTGTATCTGTCAATACCAATTCTATTTGTCTCTCTGCATTTCTAGTCAAGAAACAAAATTGATGGTGCCCTTAATACCAAGTGAATGCAACGTAGAGTTAATTCTGACTTTGGAACATTTTACACTTATTTTGCAGTTGTTCAAAATGTCTGGAGAAAATTTAGGACAATGACTAAGCAGGATTGCATTTTTCCTAGGAGGAATAAATTGCAGAAATGTTTTTTCTTAATGCATATTGAGATATTAAAATATTTTGCAAAACAGATCACTTGCAAAAATGGGGGGAAGAATATTATTAACACCTATGTGAGTCATACACAAGCAATACGACAGAACTTAATTTTTTCCAAGTAAATATTGCTATCACCTTCCTTTGCAGCAATGAGTAGTTAAGTCTATTAGGCCAACCTCCAAAAACCTACCCAGTAATGCGGAATGTTAAGATGACAGTTCATGTGACTCATGCTATTTATTATTCACTACAACATCCTAGGCAATTTCCTGCTCTCTCTTCCTCATACATATAGTGTCTAATTCAAAGCCTTGTAAAGTCAGAGACAAGGGGAAATGGCATAGGGAGTCAGTAGCATAGCTGGGAATCAAGCTTTCGAAAGACTAAAGTAAGAACCAATTTTCAAGTACTACCATCTTCTGACATTTCATTTTTTTTCCCCCTGTTGTATAGAGACGTGCAATAGAACAGCCAAAAGGTGAAATAAAGATACATATGTTAGTTGCAGGATACCAGAGTATATGACTTGGATCTGAAGTGGGTATAGTGAGATTTATTAGGTACAGCTAGGCTTAGCATACAGAGTTTTATGTGCTTGTGTTGATCATTGTGAACTAACATTTTACTTTTTTTTTTTAACGTAGATATAGTCAGAAGTTTAGAAATGTGGAAATGTTTAATGAACTGTTTATTGAAAGACATGTTAGTAAACTAATGCAGTGTCAAAAAAATTGCAGTTTATACCAGAAATGGTATTTTAAAATTACATATCAGCTCTAATCCAGCTCTATCCATTGCAATTCCTTGTTATGTCTGACTGGTTGTTTTAAACTTTTTGATCAGATGACAAATCATATGGATGAGAGAGAGAGATCTAATCTTAGAGAAAACAAAGCTGAGTAACATAAACTACAGAATCCTTTCAGACTGTACTGCTAGGATTGAATTCCCAGACATAAGGAGAATGAATATGGTATTAGTCTATAGTATTAGTTGGGATAAACCAAACATAATAGGGGCAATACTTACAGCACACTAAATGAAATCTGTGTGCTTATGAGGAAAAAGCCCACTAATAGCAGGAAATGTCATGTATCCCATGTGTAGGTGGTATACTGGTCACAATGGAGTGTGCCATAGAGAATAATTTCAGGCACCATAAAAGACTGTTTCTTGGAACAATTATTTCAAAAAGCTACAGAATAAAAGTTACTTTTGATTAAATCCTGAACAACAGGTAGAACAAAGTTCAAGGCATAATCACACAAAAATATTTCTCTAATATTAATATAAAATATACTCAAATTCAACAACCTTATAGGAAGAGAAAAAAGGTTATTTGGTTAAAAGTGACATAATAAGAGTGTGGAATAGAATTAAATTCTTGTAGGTAACATGAAGACATCACAGTGGAAGTGTGGAATAAATATGTATTGCTTATCAATAGAAAAGATTCTGAAAGGACCACAACAATTCAAAATGATAAACAAAATTGTAGCGTCATTAACCACAGAGACTGTTAGAAGTAAAAGGCACATTTAAGAAAAAACCCAAAGACTTGTCCAAATAAGAAAATTAGAAAAGAGCATAAGTACTCTCTAGTTAAATATAAGGCCATAATAGGGTGGGCTAAAAATGATTTTGAGGTAGAGCTTGTAAAAACATTAACAAATATTAAACAGTTTCTCAAAAACAACAAATGTGGAATTTTGCCAGCTTGTACTGCTTATTCCTAGTTGTGGTATAAAGAAACATAAACAAGGCCATAGCAAAAAAGCTAAATTAATTCCTTGTGCCAGCATTTGCTAAAAGAGAGCTCAAGGGAGGTTCCCACACTGAAATGCATCTTCACAGGGACTGAATTTAAGGAATTGCTTCAAACTGAAATTTCAGTAGCAGAGTGCGAACTGATAACATGGATGATAAACTGCAGGGCCAGATGGTTTTTCCTGGAGTTCTAAGGAAACTGAAATAAGAATTTTCCAATTTTTTCAATGTGGTATAACTTGGTGTAGAGGAATAGAAGACACTTTTCACTATGTATAGATCAGTTTCCACACTGAAAAAATTTTGAAGGTGTAAAACAAATTACAGCAAATAGAAAAAATTACAGAATAGAAAACACACAGAGAAATTATGTATGTGAGAACATGCTTTTTTACCTAAAGAGAAGTCACTTATTCATGAATTTTAGCATTATTTGAGGTAAGGAATTGGTTAAAGGGGAGGAATTCAGGAGAACTGGATTTAAAATAATCTTTTCACTCACCAAAGACTTAAGGAAATTTAGCTGTAAGGAGATGAGAGAGTGTCCCCTTCTGGTTTAAAAATTGGAAAGGAAGGAAAATATAAGTGATGAGATTCACAGTGCAGGGAAATTGCAATTGCTTTCAGGATCCATTGTTGAAGCCTTCACTGTTTGCTATATTCACAATTTATCTGGAAAAGGGATTCAATAGTAAGGTGGTAAAAGAATGGGAGGGGGGAACCCAGAAAGCTATTAAACAACTTTCTAGCATACTACATGGTATACCCACACTGTAGTCTATGTAGTTCTAATCATAGCACCTGAACATGGATACTGTTGATCCAGGAAAGATTAAAACAAGGAAAATGTGATCAGAAAAATGGAGCAAGGAAAAATGAAACAAACTGAGATTTTTTTGGCTTTGAAAACTCTGTAAAGTTACTAATAGGATGGAGAAGGTGAAGGTATTCAGAGAAGCCACTGTATGAAATTATGAAGTAGTAAGCTTATCAGAAGGAAGCAGAAAAGAATGTTTTTCCATATAAAACATCTTGAGGCAGATGAATTCAAATTTTGGATACTGAAAATATACATGAGCTCAGAAAGAAACAACTCAAATTCACAATGAGCAATCCATCAAGACACATTAAAAATAAATGTCTAGATGGCAACCAGACTGAATCTTTGGATCAGGGACATCTGAAAGCATACATTGCTGGATAGTGGGATGACATACCAGGGAATTTCCAGCTTCTGGTTGTCGAGTATTCCCACTTTCTGGTAAACCTATGTCTCTGGTCAGTGAATGTTACATGTGGCCACACATGGCTATTTTTATATTTTTAGCCTACTCTTTCCTGTGAATATGTTTTGCCTAGTTAGGTTGTACATGGTAACACATTTTGTCTTGATAAAATATGGAACATATTTTAAGAAATCACTTTCATGACATTATGAATAATTGTGATATTCTTATCTGTAACAATTACCCATGGTGAATGTCTATTAAAGGTACTTTTTAAGTTATGATCCAGTTTGTACAAATTTTTATGGGAAGTTCTATCTGTCCTCAGGTCAAGGTCTTCTTTAATTATTTACATTTAATGTGGGGACTCTTCATCAATGTCATTTTTTTTTCCTGGTCACTGCCAACTCCATTTGATCTCACAAAATGAATTTGTGGCATTTAGATTATATCTAACAGTAGTAGAGTGTGAAATCTAAGCAAGCGTATCTGATGACATTTCTTTCATTCTTTTACCTTCTATTGTTTTAATGAACCACTTCAGAAATTCCAGATGCCTGTTTTAGCCTCTTTTTCAATCTTTCAGTATTATAATTGACTTTCTAACTAACTCTGCTTTCTCTTCTACAAGCACTCTCAGCTGAGAATTCATGCTAGGGGAGAAGTATGGAATTTTTATTTTTGTATTTTCAACTTGTATGATCTGATATGAATTTAGATGTGATTCAAAGAGGGTCATGTGGACTTTGCAACATTCTTATCTGCGGATCTACTTTAGGTAGAAAATATTCTATTCAAATCATAGTTTTTGCATATGCCTATTGTATGAGGTAGATTTGTGTGGCTTAAGTTTCCAAGTACTTTGTAGGAAATGGAACCTAAATTTCATGCTAAAATTCCAGATACACATTTTGGTAATAAGATCATTTGCCACTAGCTTGAATGGCAAATAATAAATATTACAAAATACGAAATAGCCCAATACAGAATTAAATAATTAATGAACCAACTTGAAATATAACAACATACATTTGAACAATCTGTTGTACTGAACATATTTTAAGAATGATAAGAATATGTAAATACCTTACAAAATAGTTAAATCCCTCCCATGCAGCAGTTCAGCTATTAAGTATGAAAAGGTTGCTCAAGTCTACTTTCATACATACATTAGTGTATTCTATCTCAAACACTGCTGATTCCAGTTATATTCAGGGTGATTATTTTAACCATCAACCCTGAGCATCGGCAGATTTTAAGCCATACATAATGTTAAATTAGTACAGAGAAGGTGTACAAGAAAGTCTGCCTAGAGAGATACAAAGAAGATGATACAATTACTATTGTGTATGATGGGAGGTGGCTGTATCTGTAATATTTCTGTCACCTTAATGAGACTAGAAAAACAAATTAAACAGTTATTTAGACACGGTAAATCTAAAAGCTAATAATTCTGTAAGGGAAAACAGCAGCAAAACCTTCTAGTAAGTATGTCTGAATTTGGGAAATTTGGGTTCCTTCAGGAACGCTTGAAAAATAACGGACATACAACAAATTAAAGCCAAATATTTGAGGACTGTGACTTACAGAAAGGAATGGGTTCATCTTGCGTGTGCTGGTAGCTCTTATGTCTAGCTACTAGGCCTATCACTAGGCTTCTTACCACTTTTGCAAATGCATCTCACTCATTTGCAGGGAAACTCTTAAAGTTCCATAAAATAAAGTTTTATTCCATGAATAAAACTGATGAAGGTTTCTCTTAATGCAACAAGCTTTGAATTGTGGTGGCACAACTGGTGCTACATGAACACCTCTTCCATTGAGGCTGGAAACCACTGAGAGAAAGGATGAGCCAGACCATCACCTGATGTTAAATCACCCTATGATCATTCATCACAAATGTTCTGAATTGCATCATTTGAACTTCATACCATAGCAACTGGGGTTTGTATTACTAGCACAAAAAGTTAGACTTCTAAACTTTGAAATACATCTGACTTGAGCACGGGCTAGAAAGAATCTGTCTCTTCCCATGTGAGAGCAAGGAAAGATCTTTGTGAGATTAATTGGCCATATCTTTGAGTCTGGATTTTGCAAAGGTGTTTCCCTGCAGCGCAGACCAAGGGAAGAATTTAAAAGTTTTTTTGGCACCTTGGCCACAGCTTTCTTCCTAATAAATAATTTACATGTCTCTTAGTTCATATATGCGTTTTATTGCATCCTGTTTTAAGTCCTACATAAACTTAGTGGCCTAGTTTGGAGGTATGGATTTTAGGAGATACAGTGACAGCAAAAGCTCAGATTTGAAATATGTAAGTCCTTATATAGATCTTAGGTTTTGATCAGAGTGACCTAATGGAGGAAATACAGGAAAGTACATACACAGAAGATGTTGTACGTAGGATCCCATCTAATAGAAGAAGCTGCCTGTTTCTTCCCAGAGATGTGTCTGCTGAGTGTCACCCTGGAAGCTGAAAACCATCACAGAAAACCCTGCTCTGTATCTCAAAGTCTCTTAAATCAGACTGACAGCTTTAGAGGAGCGTTGCAGGCAGTGAACACATTTGGTGAGCCAGACTATTGTTATCTCTTTATTTAATTCTGGTAAACGAGGATTGTCCTTCGATATGCAAACATAACTCATTTCTCTCCAAATATGTTGACTTTATCTTGTCCAGTTAAAGTATCTCGTCTTTGATGATGCTTTCATGGTTTACTATAACTAAGCACAGTTGTAAAAGGTTTTCCATTCTTTTACGAGTAAAAGTCACAGTTGAAACTGTGTTTAACAATTGTCATGTTGCTGAGTAGTGAGCTATGGCCTTCAGAGAATATAAGCAAAAGATTCAAAAAAAGAGGGAGATGTAATCTATCTGCTTCCTGATAACAGGCGAATTAGAAATACAGAGTTGCAGCAACATAGGAAATTATAAAGCCTACAGTTCAGCACTGTAACTTGCTCATTTAAGTGAATTCATACATTTATGAAATACACAAATTAATCCATTTTGAAGAGGAAAAATATTTGAAGTGTTGACATGGAGGGAACTTAACTGGACATTGGAAAAGGAAATGTTTGAGTTGTGTCTATAGGCTGCAAGAAGGCACTTTTACTATGTTTTCTGTGATGCAAATTTAAGTCTCAGAATAACACAGCTGAATTTTAGTGTTAGATTTTTGAACTCATTTCCTAAATCATTGACAATGATCGGTCACATGGAAGTGTGCAGTAATTAATCTGATTGATTATCTTGTTAAATTGGTACACTGTACCAATTTAAAAGAAGACTGGACCTACCTGTAGACCTCCGTTTAGAAACAGAAGAGTGAATAAAAAGTTTGTAACTAACAGTCAGAGAGAGAAGAAACTGTGAGAGTTGGACATCAAACCAGGTAATGCCAGATTTCTTAGGCCAACGTGTTAGAATGGATATTTACATATTAGGTTCTCAGTTCTCCATTTTTAGCTGTACTATAGTGTGCTTTTCAAGAACAGTCAGTGCTTGAGTAATCGTCATTATGATTATATGCAATTAGCAGAAATTAAATGAAGTTAAAATTTAATGATAAAAAAGCCACAGCAGTGTGTCATTTGGTATAAAATGTGACCAATCAAAACAAATAAAGAAAAGCCATCATCAAGGTAAAGATATGGGAATGGATTCAGAAACTGTGCTTTATAAATACCAAACTTAGAAGGAATAGAGATAGCACTGATAAATAATTTCTAATTTATCTTAGCTTGCAGCCAAGAAGCCACTCCACATACTGTGCACTGTTTATACAGATTTACTGTGCATTCTGTACAATGTGACACATTTACTCTGTGGCCGCCACTAAAGGTTAACGGCTTGGTCACAATCTTCATATTAAATATGGTGCAAACACTAACTTGTTATTCATGGGTCATGAGAGACTCTCAGGGCCACCTTTTTACAGGCTTCTAAATATTGCCTTTAAATTTATGCTTGTTAGGTTGCAGGTACCCAACTCCAGCTTCACCAAAGAGTAGACACCATGAATAAAAAGGAAATTCCACACCTTATAAAAAGTTTACCCTCCTTACAAAGATCAAAAGACATAAATATAATGTCATTTTGAAAATAATCTGGAGGTATCAGAATTTGGGGAATCTCTTCTGGCTTTCCTGCCATCTTTCTTTATTATCACCAGGCAATTGCCTGAAGACAAGATTGTGGCTGCCTACGTCTACTCTGATTCTTCTTCTTGTATAATTATTAGCCCTGGCTAATACAAGGCGTTCTCCAAGCTCATACAGTGGTCTGTCAATCAAAATGCAAGTTGAAAGTCAGAAACAACTACAAACCGCATATCTGGCCATAAATGATTTATCAGCCTGTGAAATACTGGCTTCACAATGTTTCTTGCCCCAGGCAGGGCCAAAGAAGCCTTTCTGGGCCAGCAATAATGCTTGGGACATACAGGTGCCAGTGTGGCTGCATGGAGCAGTCCGGAGAAAAAATCCTGTGATGAAAAACCTTCAGCTTCTGCAAGACCTCTGAGTCATTTCCATTGCCTTTCTTCCAGTTCTCCCAGATCCTTCCATGCACCCTGCATGTTTAATCCTGCAAACAGGATCCCATGCCAGATGGTTGCTGCTTCTTGAGAGATTCACAGCTGCCTGCCTTACAGTGTGACGCACACAGGTCTTCAGTTCGCCTGCCAGCCTTCACAAAACATGCAAAGTTCAGTACATCCAATCTCCACCTTAATTTAATTTTGACCAAAACTTTCAGGAGGTTCAGAAGTTATAAAGAGCACTTGGAAAAGATTAAGCTGTTGTTTCTTGCCTCATGGAGATCCTGCTTTCCAAGCCTAGTCATTCTGGCATAGCTCTTTTCACAGCTCCACTCTCCAATGAGTGGATTCAGGCAAGAATTAATACAAGAGGGTAAGGAGAGTTTAATTTGAGGGGTAAAGAGGAATCGGAGTAGCATGAAGAATTCAGCTGCTTTGATAAAACCGAGAGGTCTTCCTAGCCATTTCCTATGAATGTGTAAGTGACTTCAGGTTTCTAAGGAGAAATTTAATCTTTTATTAGATCATTACATACAACTGGCAAAAAGGAAACTCTTTGGGACATACTTTTATAGGTCTGAAATATAAGCAGCAGAATTCATAACTAAATACAGGCTGAGTATAATTACTTGTAGTTTAACTGACACTTACCTTATTTTAATCAATGGGAATTTTGCTTCCTTAGTGAGGTGGGAAAGAAGGAACTGTTTCATTTATCTGCATAGTAAGATATACCAAATAGTGTCAGAATGTACTGGAGCGGATGACAGTCTTGTGTGCTCCAAAGCTTGGAAAAATTACAACTATATCAATTAGTCTAACAGAAGTTACATATCCCAGCCCAACATAGGAATTACAATACAGTGAAGCATATAACCAAAACAAGTTCACTGTTAAACACAGACATTTCTCCAATATGTCACACCCCTTGAAATTAATGCTAATGACACTTAGCACTTGCATCTCACTTCTTATCTCCAAAATAATTTAATTAGATAATGTTTGTGACTATAGTTGGTGAGGCATTTGAACTCAAGAGGAAAAGGTGGTGGGTTTAGGTGGAATATGAAATTAAAAAGCCACTGTAGCTTTGCAAAGGAACAGTTGAAACCATAGTCTGTGGTTGTAAATCCCAAACCATACTCTGGTTATTCCAACTGCGGTGTCTGAGCATAATTAGCTATCTGAGACAACATAGGTCAGCCATGTCAGCCAAGACAGTAGTTTCAGGATCCTGTTTCAAGGCTAAAGCAGACCGCAGAACAAAAATGAGCATACAGACCTGTAGTTAATTTTAATCATGACACATTGTTCAGTCTAGGCAGTAAGAAGCAGACTCCTTGCTGAGTCTTAGCTGTCAGCAATTAGAGTTTCCTACCCACTCAGACAATATCTCTGTAGTTCTCCTGAGTGAGCTGACCCTGCTTTCGTGTCTTGTACTCTTGCTTTTAATGTTTCATTTTAGTAAGGAGATCCTTGTTCATCCACACAGGCCTCCTGCCTTTGTTGCTTGATTTTCTGCTTGTTTGGATAGACTGTTCATGAGCCTGGAAGAGACATCTTTGAAAATCAACCAGCTCTCCTAAACCCCTCTTCTTTCTGAGGCAATATGTCATGGTGTTCTTCTAAGAAGATCTATGAAGTCTAGAGCTGTGATTCTACTTTTTGCCCTGTTCTTTGCTCTTAGGATCCCAACCTTCATCATTTCATGGTCACTGCAACCAAGGTCACCCCCAGCCTCCACATCTCTGACTAGTTCTTTTTTGTTTGTAAGTTTGAGGTTTAGCAGAGCATCTCCCCTCAGCAGCTTCTTAATCATCTGTGTCAGGAAGTTACCATCAGTACCTCCTGGACTGTGCTGCCTTTGCAGCTGATATTGAAGTAGTTAAAGTTCCCTACAAGAACCAGGACCTGTGATCAAGACGATTCCTCTAGCTGCCTGAAGAAGACCTTATCTACTTATTCCTGAGCAGGAAGTCTGTAGCAGACACCCACAACCATGGTATCACTCTCATCTGGCTCATCACGAGTCCCAAGGCATGAAATCCATGCATCCCATATGCTCTGTCATGTGAAGGACAACTCACTCTGTTCACCATACCATCCTGTCCTTCCTAAAAAGCCTATATCCATCCATGGCAGCACTCCCGTTGTATAAGCTATCCCACCATGTTGCTGTGACCCCAATGTGACTGCAACCCTGTAACTGCCCACAGACCTCTAAATCCTCCTGTTCATTCCACATGCACTCTCTAATGCCAAAAGTCACAAACTCCCAGACTTCACCAACAGAGAAGTCTCCATTTCCCAACCTGATGAGCACAGGCTCCACTTGCCCCTCCTTTGGTATATCTTGGGGTTTGGGTTGGTGAAGCTGTAGGGTCTCAGAGAAGATCCAGTCTCTTTTTGGCA
>NW_010232714.1:0-12813 GCF_000690775.1 Eurypyga helias | reverse complement strand
CCTGATGCTGTGAAACCTACTGACCTCCTGCAGCTCCCTTGTGCAGCTCCTACACAGGCCTTTCCCCAGCACACCCCTCCTGCAGGCAAGGATCCCATCTCCCTCGGCCCAGTCCCAGTGGGAGGCTGCAGGTGTCCCAGCAGCCCCAGGACTGCATCCTCCCTCTGGAGCTGGGTCTGGGTTCAGGCCTCCGCTGTGCCAGAGTCGCTGCTCCTGTGAGTGTTGCAGAACCATTGCTGAGTATGTGTACACCGTATTCAGTTTCTGTCCCCTTTCTGTGGGCATCTCACAAGAGCTATTGCATCTCCCGGCTTGTAGAAACCATGACTAGGAGCTACAGCCATGAATGGGCAGAAGAAGAGGGCAGATCTGTGCTCGAGCCCTTGGCACCCTGAAAGCAGCAGCACCTGCATCTCAAGAGCAAGCAGATTGTCAGCAGCTAGCTGGAAGTGAAAAAAAGAAAGAAACACACACTGCTGCCTCTCTTATAATAGGAGATTGATTAGAACCTAATCACAGGAAGGTTCAGATTTTAAATTTTACATTTTATATGTGACAGAAAACCAGCAACCAAACCTGACAAAAAATACACTCAGATTAAAAGCCAGGGTTAAGCTCATGTACCATACGTACTCTTTCCTATCTCTCCATGAATTTAAAGGTCTGTGGTTGAAACCTGAGAAACTGGAGATTGCAAGTGCATTATCTGACCCAGAACTAAAACACTACCAAAGAAGAACAATTAGTTCAGCCTAGTGAACTGACCCGACTCCACTCTGACAGAGCTGCAGAGACTTATGAGAAAGCTAGTGAGAGTGACTTTGAATCTGCTTAGTGCTTAGTACCTACTGCAAGATGCAGTCTCTTTCAGCTAGAAGGAAGAATGTTTCTGAGAGCAGTCAAAATAGATGCTAGTCTAGTGGCTTTTTGCATAATAAAATCAAACAAAAAAAATCCTCCAGGGACAGCTGGTAATTAGAAAAGTCTCCAAAACAGGTTCATTAAGCCTTTTGCTGGCCAAGTACAAATTCTGAACAGAGAAAAAGAAATTACAGTCTGTGTTTTAAATGTTATTACATGTTTTAACTGTCATTACAACCAGCTAAAGGAGCTAATGGTTAGAATTAGTGCCTACATCTCTGTGGGAAAAGCAGGCTCAGACAGGGCTCATTATACCGTAAGTGGAATGGCCATTTGTTAGCTATCGATTGTGATTCCAGCTATCTGGAGACTGCTGCGCTGTCAGATGGAGCATGGATTTCATGCCTTCTCTAACAGCTCTTGACAGTTGCTGGATGTTGGAATCCTCATGACAAAAGTCATGTGAGATGTGGGAGAATGGCCTTCCTCACCTGTCGCATGGCACAAAATATATGTGCATCTCAGGGAATGAAGTCCACAGATCTATAAATTTTTCTGGAGGAAGTGGCCAGGCAGGAATAGATCCATCCTTAAGAAGCTCACTCTAAGCACACATATAATTATGTGTGTATACACATAAATATAACATACATAAGTATAAACATATATAATAGCATAAATACACACACACACAAATAAATAAATATGTGTATTTTTGTGTTAGTGTGTGTAATAATAGCATAAATACACACACACACGCACAAATAAATAAATATATGTATTTTTGTGTTAGTGTGTGTGCGCATTTGTATGCATGCAAACTGTGCTGGTATGTTGTGGACAAAATTGATAATGGGAATTAGACTTCCCTAATTTGAATTGAGAAGGACATTTAAAGAAATTGTTCCTCTGTTGCTTCACAATGCTTGTAAAGCTTCCTCTTATGGATGCTTTTTCCAGTGTTATAATTAAAATGTTGCAGTCTTGAAGAACGTGCTCAGAAGTGCTTGACAAATCATGTGGCTTCCTCTGCTGCATTCGCTGTTTTGGAATAAGTGGACAGAAAATTGGAATCCCATATATTGAATCTGATTTACAAAGAAATGCTAAAAGGAAGAAAGTTTTTAGCAGGAAGAAATGCTGTTTTAGAAATCATGTCTGTGAATAAAAAGGAAGGACTGAACTGGAGTTAAGAGTCTCAGCCAGCTCAAAGCCCAAACCAGTTGTAGAGGCAGTGCTATAGAGCAGCCATGTCTGTTTTGGAGAGGTCTGTACCTGCTGTGTTGACTCCCTGTGGTAGAGCCTTTTACAATAAATGCACGTGGCTTTGTTCTAGCTTGAAAGGCAGTGGAAACTGCTGAACGGTGGATTCGGCAGCTCAGAGTGGGGTGGGATGGACAGCTGGGAGCTGCAATGTTGTGAACCATCCCAACCTACGGTTTTCCACAAAATGTTGAGATTTCATCATCAGTTTCTGTTCCAGCATGGCACAAAACCACGAATTTTTCCTCAGTCTGTGGATAATATAAGCATGCTGGATAATATAATGAGTGGAAAATATCAGGTTTCTTGTGGACAATGCAGCCTTCCTAAGAATGGTTAATGCTTAAATGCTTAAGGAGCTGCTGAGATGTAGGTGAGCTGAGTTTGAGCCTGTGCTTGGTCTGCGTGAGGTGGGCATGAGGATTCTGTGTCCTACCTGAGTGTCCTTGCTTCTAGATAATCATCTGTTCTGGGAGGGAAAAATCTGTTTCATAATTTGTCCAGGGAAAAATGCACAAAAATCCTTGGAAAAAAAATCCCTGAAAGGTGGCAGTCCAGTGAGACCAACATATTTTCCAACCATCCAGTGTCCTGAGGCACTCTAGGAGCTTTTCTGAATGGTTCCTGCCTTCTGAGGAAGCAGAACACGATGATGCCCTCAGCCCTGTCAGCAAATATATACCTAAATAGGATGACCGAGCTTAAAATTTAAAGCTTTAAGCCTTTCACAAGCAAGGTGCATTGACTATGGTAGGAAACAGCTCTGTGTACGGAGTCAGACATGTATTTTCATAGCTCAATAGTAGATAAAAGGAAGCAGAAGTGAAATATTAAAATCTTGGTGAAAAAAGAATTCTCACTGATGACAGTGTCAGTCTAGAGAATGGTTGGTCAAACATTTTCTACCAAAATTATTTTCGATAGAAAATTGTGTGAGAAGGAGTAAATGAATCAGTAACATTCAGTAAATGAATGTTTACTATAAAAATAGAAAATATTTTGATTTTCAAATGATATTTTAGTGCTTAATTGGAGCTTTTGCTGATCGCCTCAGATCCCCTTGCATTTTTTGAATTGACACTTTCAGATACACCCAGTATAATATCTAAAACAGGGAAGACC
This sequence comes from Eurypyga helias, assembly GCF_000690775.1. Taxonomy (NCBI): domain Eukaryota; kingdom Metazoa; phylum Chordata; class Aves; order Eurypygiformes; family Eurypygidae; genus Eurypyga; species Eurypyga helias. Next base: position 9,567 of record NW_010232714.1, on the reverse strand, counting down.
ACATCTCTGTAGTCAGGCCTAGCATATATCCCATTCATCTGTTTATCACTAGGTTAGATTAAGCAGTGCTAGAAGGCTAGAAGAGTGTAATAGGGGATGCATCACACGGGTTCAAAGCCTTGAAACGACAGGATCTGTAGCAGTTTCTTTACAACCTGTGCTTCAGGGAGGGGTGAACAATCCTCAAGAAACATGTCAGTCCACACTGTGAGAAAATGCCTTCTTGACCTAAATCTGAGAGGTCAGTTAACCTGCCTTAGTTTAATGTTATTTTGATTAGTTCACATCTGTTATTCAATTTGCCAATCTTTATTTATAGGGGCTGAAGTTTTCCTAGGCAGGCAAAGAGTGAAACAGACATGACACATATAACACTAATTTGTGGGGGAGGATAGTGGTTATCTTTTACATTACCTGCTTTTGTAATCTAAAGAAGAACTTGTATTTTGGGGCTTGCAATTACATGTGAATTCAATTTTCTCTAGGTGGTTCTAGGTGGAATAAAGAGAGGCAGAATTGTCACAGTTCTGATCAAGGTCCATTAGCTCTCTCAGAGTTGTGTGTTTTTTTTTTTTTTTCCTGATTCTGCTTTTCTATTCACTAATCTTTAAGACAAAGAGAATGACAGCAGTTTGATGGTGCCCCTGCTTTCACTCTTCCCTCTCTACCTCCAATACCAAATAGTATCTGTTTCATTTGAGTGCTCCTGGCTGCCTTTTTTTTTTTTTCCAGCTGAATACTTGTAAGTCCAATGTTACTTCTCTCGTGTTCCTTTTGGGAACAGGAAATAGACGATTCTCACAGCAGGGATTTAAAGGGATGGTTCACTGTGTAGTTGGGAAAAGAATTGCAAAACACTGGATCACCAGGACACTGGTTACTGTATTTTTACTGGTATTAGCCATCAGTGAACTGCTGCTGAAATTTGCTTATAGCTGAAGATCCAGGTACACTTTCATTAGGAGGTGATAGAACATTTGCCATTAAAAAACAAAACAAAGCAAAACAAAACAAACCCCAAAAAACCCACCCCAAACCAAAACCAAACAAAACAGTTCTGTTTACTCACAGTTTCTCACCAGGCAGGTAAGCAATCAGGGGAGGATGAGGGAATCTGGTGAACGTGTGTGAAGTTAACGCTTTATTCACTGCAGCTGCCTACCCCATCCCTCTGCCCAAAGTAGTGCTATGCCAGCAGACTCAGCAAGAATAGTGTCCTTGCAGCTTCCCTACTCCAGCCTGGCATCTTTTGTAGAGGAACTCTTCAGTTCATCATTTCCCATATTGGAACAAAAACCCTTTAGAGGGAAGGCAAGTGACTAAATGAGCACAGATGGATGTAGATCCCCTCTGCTGCCTGTCCCTGGGGTCAGCAACCAGCTTCTGATAGAGGTGAAGGAGAGGAGTATCTAAAAGCACAGCAGCCTATTTGCAAGAGGATGCATGTATCCCTCCAACGTAGGTTGCCTTGAGACTACAGTCATTTCCTTTTAAGCTTACATAGGTTTTCCCTAGTCTCATTTGTGTTATTTTACCAGCATGTCAAGTACAATAACATGTATTTGTTATTAAAATCACCTAATTCATACCAGAATCATTCTTACCTGGGCTAAGTAGTGACTTATCCAGAAGTTATTTAAGGAAATTACTTTCAGGATAGCATACTGTTCAGAAAGCACACCTCTTTCTCCCTGGAATGCATTCAAATTCTTCTGGGGCCTAGAAAGAAATAATATTTTTTTCTCTTCTTTCATTTTTTCCTTCAGAACTTCCTTTGTTGGGTTTTGGGCATAATTGTTGTAATTCCACAAGGCTTAACAATCTCTTCAGTGATGTCTCCTTCTAACAGAGACTGTTCAATATAAAAATATTTGCCTTGTTTTGGTATAAATGGCAGAGAAAACAGATGAAGTATATACACTCAATTTAAATATTAATATTTAACATGCAGTGGGTTTGATTTGGCAATTTGGTGTTAGAATGATGCTTTATTATGCTCTCTTACCTTTTTCTATGTTTTCCCCTCCATGTACTTTGCAACTAAGCGTAGCATGTCTATACTTACATAATCTTCTTTTTCCCTCCTCCCTTGAGAAAGCAACAAAATGGTATTTTTTTACACAGGCTGAGGATTTGAAATGGCTGCTGACAGAAGGTATCTGAGGATCTCTGCTACTGCACTGAAACTGAAGGAAAGCTATGCAGACAGGAGATTTCTCAGGTTTCTATGTCTTCTGTGGTTCCCTGGGAAGAAATTCTAAAGATGACAAGATGAAAAGTAAATTGTCTTCAGGCCATACTGCCATTTTTGAGGGAGTGTAAAGAACAGAGGCACTCAGCTGCAGACCTTGGGCACAAAATCTTCAGTGCATGAAGGGAAAGGTATTCCCAGAGAGTGGTCCCTTCCAAAACAAGCCAGGCCTGGGATTTTGCCTGAGAAGAGACTAATTTCTGGTGGAAAAAACCCAGTCCAGTGAGTAAAGTTTGTATCAAAGGGCTGGTGGTTTCGTTAACATCTTGCAGGATTTGGCCATGGGACAGCAAGCAGGTTGTATCACAAAAGACCTGAAAATTGTTTCTGCATGATTTAATGTCTTGCAAAAATGTTTGATTACCCATAGAAAAAGCATAACCATAGAAAAAGCATAGGCTATTGCTCTGAATTAGCTATTTGGTTTATGCCAACATTAGAATAGCACAAGAGATAGCTGCAAAACATATCCACAGACTCTTGCCTAAATACTTGTATTTTTGTGGTCCTTCTGTGCATGAAAGTATTGCTAAAGAAACAGAATCGAACTCTGGGGTTGGCTGTCTATTGCATAGAAGCTGGAAGATTAATTTATAAGGCTTTGGTTTCTGTTCTTGTAAGAGCTATGTTACAGTTGGTTTAATTGCTAAACCAACATACTGCTAGCTCCTCTGATGACTGTAAAACCAGTTTTCTAGTCCTACAGCTGATACTTTGTGACTGATCCATTGAGAAAAATGAAGAATGTAAGGCTTTTCAAAACTATTTGTTGGCTATATTATATTTCAACTCCTGACACATGTGCATGTACTCACCCCCACAGACACTTATGAACCTCTAGCAGTAAACGATCCTAAGACTAGTTTCTTTATGTCACTGATTTCCCACATCCATGTATCAGGTAAATGTTAACTGCCCTTGTTACTGCTAATGAATCAAGTACAGAGTTGTCAAGACATCTCTGGGGAATGGAGCGCATGGGTTCTTTTCTTCCTTTGTCTAAGAAAAGTATAGATGCTGACTTTAATAAATAAATAGATAAATAAATAGGTAAAAAGTAGCAGCAGCAGGATCCTAAATAGTTCTGCACAAGTAATCCGACCTGACATTTTGTAGCTTGTGCAGCCTCTTTTAGCTCAGTGACCTTTGCTGGAAAAGTGAAGCGCTGTAGGTGGGGCCTGATCCAGTACCCACTGTGGGCAAATTAGAGCTTTCCTTTAACTTCATGTACGTTTTCAGTAGGGCCACGTCTAGAATCATAAATGAGAATGCAGGACTTTGTGTTGGCCTGACATTCTTATCGCTCTAGGATGACAACCTAGAGTGATAAGGCTGACTCCAGAAGAATCTGACTATAAAATAATCTATCATAGCTAATGTCACAGGGGGAAACATCGTTGAGAAAGTGCACATAGAGGAGGAAGCAGAATGTCTTCTGTAGACTTGCACTGAGACTCAAGAAAATAAGCAAGAAACGAGTTTGGCCTGAGTTAGCAAACACAAGTTGAAATTCTCCTGTCTAGAAAGGAAGATCTTTATGATTCTCAAGATAGAGACCCTTAAATCGCTCCCACATTAGGGTTGATTTCTTCTCAAATGACTAAATAAAAAAGGGTGTATAATTATGCTGACATACTGCATACATGGGTTAGTGTTATCCACTCCATGTACTGGGCCGAATGTATAAGGATACGCCAAGGTTATGGTGTAAATGGAAGTCAGTGTTCTCTATTTAAAATTTATAATTCAGTAAATTGAAACACAGCTGGTCTGGCCGCTGTGCATCAGCAAATAATTGTTCTCATGAGATAGGTGAACTGAGCACATTCTACTTTTCATAAAAATTAAAAAGCCTGTATCTGGCATGACGGACAGCTAGAAATGCTGCTTTGTTTTCCACATCTTGGGTATACAGTTCTGTCTACTGCTATTACTTGCTGTTTTGTTGAGGAGGCCCCTGGGGACTCTCTGCTGTCTCTTACAATGCAGCAAGTCAGTGCTTTGGCATGTACACCTCTAACTGTACATAAGTCCTGCAAATGAATCTGAAAAAGTGCAGGGTCTGTAATCTGGTGCGAAAGATTTTAAATTGCTTTCTGTGACATCTTTAACTACCAAAAGATGCGGGTGCCTGTGCTCCAGAGCAGATCCAGTGACAGTAATAGCCTTTGATGACTGGGTGCTGGTGACCCTGCCCTGTCTGGTGCTGGTGACTTGCATGCTTTCCTAAATACTCTCAATTTCCATGGAAACTATGGAGAATCAAGGATTTAAGGTCTATATAATTTACATATCTTTGTATTCATTAAAGAAAGACATTATTTTAAACTAAACTGAAAGCACTTGTGCAATGCAGGAAGTTTTTATTTTGTATTACAAGCATCAATAGTACATCCTCTTGCAAATCTTGAGAGCGAACCTCACAGTAACATTGTATGTCTTGTTTAAACAACCTGGAAAGGCAAAGTTTGTCTAAGTTGCATTTACAGCTGCTTTTTCCACCTCTGAGGTAGCCAATGAAGTGTTTGAATTGCAGCTGACTGACCTGAGTACAGAAAATCCTTCACTGTCCACATGCCACTGCCCTTGCCTCTCACCAGAGATATTTCCCTTCATCATCTGCTTTAACTGGTCACATTACTACCCTCTAGCCTCTTCCTGTAAAATGTCCTGAGTCATTTTAGAAACAGACTTACATCATGTTGTTTTGTTTCTTAAGAAACCCTCAAAACAATGCAACCATTTTGGAGTAAATATACAGAGTAAACGTATGAAAAATTGTACTAAGAGACCTGAGGTTTGGAAAATGCTATTGGCAGAGGAGGAATAGGGTCTTCAACTGTTATTCTGTTTAACCTGGATCTTCTACAGTCAGAATAGTTTATTATCTCTGTCCTATGAAAAATTCTCTCTCAGCAGTGCCCCTAGAGGAATTAGCATAAATTAGCATGTTCCTTTAGATACATTCCTGTCTCAAAGTGGATTTAACACTTGCAAAAGTATCGACAGCTCTTGGACCTAAGCCTATTAATTTCTGAAGGAAATACAGGATCCGTGAACCAGAGGTGCCAGCTTCTTGCTCTTCTAAGAAATCAGTCTACAGAAGAGGAGCCAGTCCCAAGTGTGGGAGTGAACGTCCCTCTTGCTCACTTTATACTGACATCCTTATTAATAAAAATAAAGCCCTGCCCACTGCACCATGGCTACAGCTGTCAATTGGGATGAGAGGTATTTTTCTGCCGCTGAATGGAGAAAGAATAGTTTGACAGCTGACCCAGGCTTACCAGCCTCCTTTATATGTCTGTAATGACAGGACAAGGGGTAACAGGTTTAAATTGAAAGCGGGGAGGTTTAGGTTAGATATCAGGAAGAAGTTCTTCACGGAGAGGGTGGTGAGGCACTGGAACAGGTTGCCCAGAGATGCTGTGGATCCCTCAACCCTGGCTGTCTCCAAGGCCAGGCTGGATGTGGCTTTGAGCAACCTGGTCTAGTGGAAGGTGTCCCTGCCCGTGGCAGGAGGGTTGGAACTAGATGTCCTTTAAGGTCCCTTCCAACCCTAACCATTCTATGATTTTATGATTCTATATACTAGTAGTAGGACACTGTTGTGGTTTAACCTGGCTGGCGACTAAGCACCACTCAGTTGATCTCTCATTCCCCTCCCCCACCCCCTCTCTGCAATGGTATGGGGAGGTGACTTGAAAAAAAAGGTAAAACTCATGGGTTGAGATAAAGACACTTTAATAGGACAGCAAGGGTAGAGATAGTAATAGTCACAATAATAATGACAACAACAATAATAAAAACAATGATAAAAGAATAAACAAAAGAAGTGATGCACAATACAATTACTTACCACCTGCTGCCAAGACAGTTCCGAAGGTGTGGCCCCCTGGGCCAGCTCCCTATAATTTTAATATTGGGTATGACAACATATGGTATGGAATGTCTCTATGCCCAGTTTGGATCAGCTGTCTTGCCTGTGCCCCCTCCCAGCTTCTTGTGTACCTCCTTGATGGCAGAGCATGGGAAGCTGAAAAGTTCTTGACTTAGTATAAACACTGCTTAGCAACAACCAAAACATCAGTACCCTGTCCAATTGCATCTTGAAAACTTCCAGCAAAGGTGATTCTGCCATGTCCTTGGGAAGGTTGCCCCAGTGATCAGTTGTTATCACTGAAAAAAAATTTCTTTCTTATATTGAGATGAAATCTTTCCTGGTGCATCTGTACCTGTTACCCCTTGTCTTATCCATGTGGCTCTTTACGAAGAGAAAGCCTCCATCCTCTTTGTAGCCACCCTTTAAGTACCAGGAAACTGCGATGAGCCATCTCATCCCCAGGGAGTAAAGACCTAATGCCTTCTGGTTTTCCTCAGGCTCTTCATCCCTTTGATCATCTTTGTGGCCCTCCTTTGGACCCTTTCCTGTCTGTCTGCATCTTTCTTGCATTGTGGAGACCAGGACTGGACACACTTCTACAGGTACAGCCTGGCAAGTGCTGGGTGATCACATCTCTATCCCTGCTAGCAACACCCCTGCAGGTGCAGCCCAGGATCCAATTGGCCTTTATTGCTGCAGCAGTGCACTGTTGACTCATGTTGGCCTTGCTGTCCACCAGGACCCCCAGGTCCCTTTCAGCAAGGCTGATTCACACAGATCCTAGTACTAGACTCTTTGGTTATTTCATCCCAGCTGCAGGACGTTGCATTTGTCTCTGTTAAACTTCTTACTGTTCTTACTAGCCCATTCCTCCACTCTGTACAGGTCAATTCATTCAGCAATAAACTTATTTTTCACCAGGCTGTTGGTGAGTTGCTTATACAAAAGCATCCACATATTTTGTGAAGGTGGAAAAATGTACCCCATTACCTACTGCTTGAATCCTTCCATTTGTTTTTGCAATGCACTCAGAGCTCCAGGGCATGGTTTTGATAAATAATTAAAGGCTAATCCTGGAAATGTTTTGTGTGTGGAGTTGCCATTGAAATGGGTGTTCTGAACACAGAGAACTTGCGCTAGTGGGCCCTTAATCTTGAAATAAACCAGAGGCATTTGTTTTGCAAGTGAATGTTTGGTGGAATAATGAGAGCATGTGTACTGAGATTTTATTCTTCATCATTCTTTGCAATGAGGAAGGACATGATCGTGTTTATGCTCAACATCAATGCAATGCAGGGAAACAATAGTGGTTTTTTTGGAGTTATTATCTCCTTTAGTTTACAAACAAGTCACAGTTGACTATCAATCCCTATCAACTTTTCATCAATTAGTACATGAAAGACACATCTCAGCAGTCATTGAAGTATTTAGTGATAGTGAAGCACTATCCTATGAGTCTACGAGTCTGCTTACATTTGTATAAGTAATCAGAGTACCTTTGATTTTCTCTCTCAGTAAAAATGCCAGAGATAAAACTGCAAGCAATTCAAAGCCAGTTCTTAAGTATCAATGACTAAGGTAACTAATGAAAAACAAACATGATGGATGGTATAATAACATATAAGATAAAGCTTATTGAGAAATACTGGCTTTCTGAAAATTCTGTACATAAAAGGTGCTTTGCATTGCCAATGTCTGAATAATTTATTTGAAATTGCTAGCTATTTTATCATCATTATTATAAGATTATTTAAAACAAAATAGTGTCTGAGCTGAAAGGTCAAGAACCATAAATAGATTAGACCTTCCTTTACATATACTGTCTGCATTTTTAGTTCTTTTTGCAATGGAATTTTCAGTTAATCTCTCCTTTTTTAAATGCTGCTTATTTATGTTGCAAGAGCTTCTATAAGTCTCAGAAAGGCAGATTATTAAAAAGCTGGATATATACTATCCTAAATTGAAGTGCTGCCTTTACTTGCTATTTTTTAAAATGTGCTGTGGAGAGTCCTCCATATTTTATTTTCTCATCAGAGAAAAGTTGCAATAATAGCGTGAAGCCCAGCCTCAGCAGTGAGAACCCACAGTGCTCTGGCAAGCCCAGCAGTCCATCCCAGCAGACCCGCAGAGCCATGGTTGTGTAAGACATGTCTGGGTCCTCAGCGACTGCCAGAAAGGAATGAGTATTAGATTTTGAGCTGTGTGAAGTAATGGGCCAGAGGTTAATATTTGGGTTTTGGGTTTTTTTTCCTTTTTTGAGACGCACAGCGTGGCCAGCTTTGAACATTGTTATTCCTTGCACTGGGTCTGCCTGCCATGAACCAGAGTCCTGATCCCAGGGATGCATCCTGACATCCTGTCCCTCACCTACAGGTCAGAATCAAAGTCATCCCAGCTCCAATATCTCCCTCTCTCCTCAAGGGGAAACATGGTATAGGTGCATGAGCATTTGAACTCTGGGGTGTAAACTGGCTGGTTAATAACCTTTTTAAAACTCAGTTTACCTATTTTATCTTCCTTTCCCCCCTCTCTTTTCAATTAACATAGAATCACAGAAGGGTTTGGGTTGGAAGGGACCTTAAAGACCATCTAGTTCCAACCCCCCTGCCATGGGCAGGGACACCTTCCACTAGACCAGGTTGCTCAAAGCCTCATCCAGCCTGGCCTTGAAGACATCCAGGGATGGGGCATCCACAGCTTCTCTGGGCAACCTGTTCCAGTGCTTGGAAATTAGTGCTTGGAAAAGCTTGGCAGGGTATGAAATGTCATAGAATTAAATACTGTGATAGGTATATGAATTCTGTATGAATTCCCTCTTTTAAAATCACCAAAACCACACTGCTATAAAAATTTTTTTGGTTTGTAAATATTAATAAAACTGTATATTTAATATGTGAATATAATTTTAGTTGGACAAATTAAACAAAATACCTCTGTGTGAATAAATTTTCTTTTCATAGAACACAGCATCTGAGGTTAACAGTCTTTTGAATATCTTCTTTAACTTCAAAGGAGAGCCAGAGAGCAGCAGATATCAAATCCAGAATGCATTTTTCCTCTAAACTGTAAGGACACTCTCCTGCTTGCATTCACCAAATGATTTGCATGACTGTAGGACTTAATTTTCTCACTCACTTCCAGATCTGTGCATGCTTGTGATCTGATCTTTGCAACCTTGCAGACATCACATTGCAGCCATTCAGCTAAGGCGAATGGGTTTGGTCTTTAGCAGAGACCTTGCCAAATATCATCACAGTGGAGAGGAGAAGTATGAAGGCAGTTACCGTATGACTTCAGTACTCTGATCCCATTGCTTTCCTGCACAGGACAAGTACCTGAAGGTTGCTTTAAACTGGCATAAACAGTGGCACATGGGGAAGGATTTTTTGGGGGAACTTTTTCTGAAGACTGGAGGTAAGGTAGAAATAACAGAGAT
>NW_010232713.1:50391-81738 GCF_000690775.1 Eurypyga helias | reverse complement strand
TAAGGTGGGCCCCTGATGAAGCTGTTCTCTTGATAGGGAATACAATTCCCTTTGCCATGTCACTGTGTCTGATCAATTACCAAACAGAGATTGATAAAAATTATCCAGCTTTTGATTACTAATTTGGTTTCTTCTGTGCAATTTGCATAGTCTAAAGATGCTGTGCTTGAGAGTGAGAGTAAGAGAGCAGCTGTTGAGAGACACTAGATACAGGGAACTGGTTGAACTTCAGGAAGTCTTCCGTCTGCAAAGTATGATATGTTTAAAAGATACTTTTTAAGAATAATTTGAGAAAAGTCTCCAAAAGCAGCCTGTAGATTTGTACAGATTAACAAATTTAAGATTTGTGCCATGGAGTTTTGGGAACTCCCACTGTGGCATGCACACAACCCAATGAATTATTGTGGTGTTGAGATTACAGAGTGTACACTATAAGGAGTGTGTTAACTCCTGTCACATTCATCTAAAAAACCTCAACTACCAGTGTGCTGCATTTTGATAATCACATCTGAAATGCCACAGTGCAGGCAACTGCCCTGTAATACATCACTTCTCTGTTTAGTCAGAAAGTGATAAAAAGGGCACAGGAAAATAATAGACGATATGTTTCATTTTTAACACTTCTTTATGGAGGAAAAAGAATCTGTAAGGCCTTCCAAGCCATCTGTTATCTGAACATGTCAGATTGCTACAGATGAGAGACAGTTTGCTTTTTAAAACCAGAAGGAATTTATAGTAAAATCCGTTCAAAACATATGGTAGTACCCCTAATGCACCTGTTTTAATATTCAGCACTCATTACTTTGTGGATTTAATAGTTTGTCCATTATTAGTCTTTTTAGCTGCAAGATAATCATCAGGTGTGTTTTAACTAAAGCTGTGCAACTGAAGCTCAGACAGCAAGGCTTCTTCCCTAGTCATCATCTGACCATGGAAACACGAACACTAGGTTTCACTGAAATGCGTAAGATGTTTTGAAACCTTAACACATTTTTTATAGAACTAAATTGTTACTTTCACACTAAATATTGCTAGTGCATTTGTTTTCTTTAACAAAATACTATACACAGAAAATGACCAGATAAAACAAATTGCTCAAACTGTGCTGCCAGTGAATGCCTAAACAATGTATTGCCCATGGAGAACAACCTTTGTCAAAGGTTAGAATGTCTCTAGCAAAATTGAAAGCTTCCGCCACATTTGTTAGCAGGTTGAGGGAGGTCATCCCTCTCCCTCTACTCAGCCGTGGTGAGGCCACACCTGCCAGTACTGTGTCCAGTTCTGGTCTCGCCAGTACATGAGAGATATGGACATAATGGAGAGAGTCCAGTGAAGGATCACAGAGATGAAGGGACTGGAGCATCTTTCCTACGGGGAAAGGCTGAGAGAGCTGAGACTGTTCAGTCTGAGGGGAAAATCTTACATAAATGGCTGAGTGGAGGGTGCAAAGAGAACAAAGCCAGGCTCTTTTCACTGCCACCCACTGACAGAACCAGAGGCAATGGGCACAAACTGAAACACATGAGGGTCTCTCTGAACATCAGGAAACAACTTTTGACTGTGAGAGCAATCGAGCACTGGCACAGATTGCCCGAGGAGGTTGTGTAGTCTCCCGCCCTGAAGATATTCAGAGGCCCATGGTTTTTTGACCACATCCCATGGAGATATTCAGAAGACATGGTCCTGGGCAACTGGTTCTAGGTAGCCCTGCCTGAGCAGGGGGGTTGCAACAGATGACCTCCAGAGAGGCATTCCAGCCTCAATCACTTTGTGATTCTGTGATTTATTTTACACAATGTACTACTGTACTTAAATTTCTCATCTCTTCCCAATATTACTTGAAAAGAGAAAACCCAAGAAATGTTAGACTTGCTTATTGATTAGAATTCTTCCAGAGGTTTCCAGCTTTAAATCTGTCACTAAACGATAAGTTGTTTCTACAACTTAGATTAATGGTATTCTTAAATGTATTTAAACTGAAATCAGGTTAACATTATAAAATATTTTAAATTAAATGCAACACTTGGCATGGATATCACCATTAAGAAAAAAGGTTGTAATTGAAAATATTATTGCAATGCTAACAAATCTTACCAGTGACTATCCCAACTTATTTCTGATTTAACACAGGACAAGTTGTCCTCTAAATATTATCTGTCCATTGATTGAAGAGGGAGTCCAGAAAACTTAGTCTTTTAACCCTTAGATAGCTATCTTGTGGTGAGATTACTTCTGCCCTTAGAACAGAAAGTTGCCTGTGCATTCATACCCTTCTCTTCTTCAAGCACTTTCTTGCTCCTCACCTGTAATTTTGTCAAGTGCCTTTCTGACAGAAACCACTACCGAACTTGTTCCTTACTAGTAAACCCTTTCCATATTGTATCACAAAGTACTGTAGATGTTACCTCATTCTGTATATTCTTTCAGCCCAGAAATCCACTTACTCTTTACTTTTAAAATCTCCAAGTATTTTATGATTTCTAAGTGCATGTGCATACATAAAAGCTTAAAAAAATCTCACTCGAAAGTGATCTCTGGAGGGCATCTGGTCCAACTCCTCATTCAAATGAGGGCAAATTTTGAAGGGTCATAATTAGAAAGGGTTTAAGAGATGATGATTCATAAGGAAGAGCTCCCACTGACTAAAAGAACCCCTTTATAATACATTAAGGGTTTAATAGAATTAATGGTTCAAAATCTCGCCAGCATGTAGTCATTCTTATGGCAAAGTGGTGTTAGCATCAACACTAATTTCTGTTACCACATGTAAAACACTGATTCAGCAGTTGCACAGATAAATCCTTTCTAGATTTTATGGTATTCTAGAAACACATCAAATGTTCCTTTTAACTGCCCTAGACAATAATTAATTCTCTTACCTTCCTTTGTTCATTCATGTAATTTTGCCACATAGGGAGTGTAGACTGGAACCAGGCAAGTATTTTCATGACTATTTGAAGTCAAAATTACAATTTGACATCACCAGACCAACTTTCTGTTTGTATTTTATATAATAAGAAAATTTTGCACGGAAACCAGGAAGAAATTGTTACGGCTCTATAAAACAGGTGGAGAGGCATGCAGTAGGTGGTTACAATACCACATTAATGTCCCTACACCATTACATTCCAGCACAAGAATGCTCAGTAGCTATGCTTAGAAAAGAATAATAATAAACCAAATAATGTTGTCCTTCTGTTAGCAAGGAAAAAGACATCCATTCCACCACCTTGAGCAATTTTGAAGGTGCAGAAAGGAATAGTTAGCAGTCCATTTTCAGCATCATACCTGGTGGTTTCCATTAGTTATACTGTTATTGCTCTCAGGAGATGCATAACTGGTTGTCTAATTGGTTAGGCAATGTCTTGAAGAATTACTTATTAAGCAGAGAATATGCATATAGTAATTCTACGCTCACAAAACCCAATATGAAAATATTTCAAAAGAAAGCAATTACATAACTGTCTCCAAATTGCCATAATTAGTTATTCCCATCATAAAGCTGGTTCTTTCATGAAAATGCTCTGAAAAGAAGTAGTGTTTGCACCTCAAATTATTGTCTATTAAATGACAGCAGAACGTCTGGTGGAAGCAGAAGGAGAGCTTAGGGCTGAAGGGACCTGTATTCAAATTTTTTCTGCACTACGGTTATCTGCTGGTATCTCTGGCAAATCATATGATGAATGCCAACATGGCCCTCTGCAGCATTTTGCAAAAATATTGAACTAGCTGAAATACGATAAAATGTATTGCTGTATACTGACAATTCAAATCCTGTATCATAGCCTAGTGGTGACAAATTGGAGTACCTTGGTAATGAGGTTATACTGCTTCTAATGCCTGAACAGGTTCAGGTATATCCCACACATGTGGAAACACATACTTCATGCTTCATGTGCTATTCTGTAAAAAGATTTTTGTTTTTCCTTTAGATGAATGATAATGCAAGGACAAACAAAAAAGAACTCTAAGGTATTCACCAAGTAATAGTGTGGACATAAGCATATATAGACTATAACATCTTTATTTTTAAGAGGACCTATTTACAAAGACCATTGGTGACTGCTTTTTTTAAAAAGCGTTCGTTCTTATTTGATCTATGACCTCCAACACAAGCAACAGGAACTCAGCAATACAATCCTTACATGAAGCGGTATCATCATGGTTAAATGAGCATGTATTTTCTAAGAATAAATTAGACTCTCCTGTTAACCTTGCCAACATCAAGTGTCAAGAGTCCAGTACTCTGACCAGGTGCTTTTAGATGTTCCACACATAAAGGATGTAAGTGTTTTATATTAAATTTACTTATCTGAAGACATTTGATGGTTTCACAAGATTTCTGATTTAGCACGCTGTTACAAAACACACCAAAACCACAATACAAACATTAAGTTGCAATTGGTGTATATTGCTAAGTGTGATACACAGTCCAACCACAATACCAAGGTGGTTCTTACTACCGACCCCTACAATATGCTCACCATCACAACACTGGGCATCCCTAATCAGTGGGGAGGAATATGTGGGTTGAAGTTACCACAAGCCCAGTGCTCTCTTAGAAATTCTTTTGTTAGTTGTTCTGTTCTTGTGCTTTATGATGGGTTGGGACCCATCTTTACTCCCTCTATGCTGCTCTGGCTAACTCAGGGAGACATTCAAACTTTCAATGAGATCGCGGAGAAATATTTATACCACTAGTTGGCTAACTGACCTGTTGATAGCTGTTTATATGAAGCAAAGGTCACCCTCCAGACTCATCTGTGCTGAAGTAAAGAGAGCTTCTCTGCAACAGTGTGGTCAGTCCCACCCTGCATTATTCCCTAAGCTTCACAGGCACCTCACTCTTGCTGATCTCCTCTGAGCCCTCTTCCATTGTAGGGGTTTATTAGTGAGTTGCAGTGAGCTAGACAAACATTTGATAAAATACTACAATATTCATTTGTCATTAGTTTTCTTTAAATGTAAAACTATCTTAAAAAGTCTCTGTTCCCCACCTGACTTTTCTAGCCACTGTTTCAAGTCAAAGAATTGGCTACTTTTCCTGTTAAGGACTCTTGGGTACTCTGTGTCTTCTTTCAGTTCAAATGTTTACCCAGTTAACAGAGCTATATATGCAAGCAACTAAGATAAAAGTACATTTGATAAACAGCTTTCAGATTGTCACCCAAAACCTCGGGGAATATATACTGCACCAGAAACAAAATATTCATTAGGTATTTGGCACAAACTGCCATGGCAATAGCATACAAACATTTGTTACCTTAACTGCTGTCAGAAAGTCCACGCTAATTATATATATTGTAGGTAGTGTGGGTATTCATGAAATGATCTACAAGTGCCACCAGCATCTGATGCTGAAGGGAAGAAAGTCTTCTATATGGCTTCAGCACCATTTGTTGTACAGCTACATCAACTGGAATGGATACAGATCTGTCAGAAGTGTACTTTTAAGAGACAAATTTAGTAGGATTACTTTGACCCAAACAGAGGTAACCTGTCTTGGCTCTTCTTTTATTCAAGGGAAAAAAAGTTCTGTAAGGGTAAAAGTCACTCTGTCTTACAACAGTTTGGAAATCCTATTTCTGTCACTTAATGTAAATGGCACTTGCAGGGACTACTGAAATGTAGTTTTCTACGTAGTAAGTATCTGACACTGAGAATTGCACCCACCTCCAGTTTAGTGGATAAAGTGACAGCAGTGAAACAGGAGAACCAGGATCAAGTCACCATTTCCATCTTTAGTTTAAAAGATGACTTACCCCTGTATGTCTGAAAGAAGAGAGCTATAAAAGTCTGATTCACTTACATCCCAGGCTAATATAGCCATTTCACCAAAAGTTCCTGCAGGATTTAAACCTCAATATGCTATTAAATTGAAAACCTTAGCAAAGGTTTTGTAGTAAGAGGGGAATAGTTAGTGTATTTCTCTTACAATGAAACACTCACTAACCTAAAAGATAGTTTTCACCTCTTACAGGGGCAGTTTCTCTCATACATGTTAATACATTTTAAATGAATTCATGCCTTTTTGGATTAGAAAACTTGGATTTTGATGTGTAAAGATATATTGCAACATTTCTTGCAGACTTCTAAGGTTTTATTTGTAGTTTTGATAGAACATGAAAAAAAAGCTTAAGCCTATCTTCCCTTAGGATTGTTTCTGAACTCTACTCAAGACCATGTTTATCATGCATCTTCTGTCTGGCAGGCAAGGCTCTCCAAAGGCCCTCTGAAGAATTTGAAGAACTGGGACAAAGGGGATTTTTGCTATTTTCTTACATATTTATCAGAGCTAGTAGAAAAATTAGATTTGTAGACTACCTGAAGGGTTCTCACCCATCACTGCTCCCAAACAGGAGCTATGCACTATAAGATTTTTGGTGGTGACATTGGTGGTTTTTGGTTGGTTTTGGGGTTTCTTTGGGTCTTTTTATGGTGTGGGGGGGCGGGGGTGGTTGCATTTGAGGTTTTGGGGGGCGGGCTTCAGGGGTGGAGGGAGTGTTGGTTTCAAATTCAGCCAGAAGCACAGTGTTTATCTTGACGGTGTGAAAGGCAAGATGCTAACTGCAATACTCTTATTTAGAAAAACAAATGCTACCTGAGACTACGAGCTCTTACCTTGGGGTTGACATAACCTTGTTAAGACTCACACTTAACAAGCTCTTACCATCTGAGAACACCCCATACCAATGGCAAGACAGCAGAAGATTTGTCCTTCAATGAAACCAAGTATATAACCACAGCCAGAACTGTGACCTACCAGAATCCAGGATAAACCTTGCCACCTGCACTGGACATCAGCTTATAATGATGAAGATTAACACATCACTGGCCATACATCCATACCACCTGGATGGAACAAGCATGTTCTGATCCTTCACAGGATAAGTAGATACTGATTATATGAACAATTTGACTGGTCTAACAATTATATTGTAACACATATAACCCCTGCTTTCCTCTGCATCAGAGTCCCCATGCATGAGGCTGGGGCAACACTATGCACATCAATTAAATATGAAAGAATAAAACAGGATAAATTTATTTGGCAATTCTGTGCTAAGCATCCTTGCCTCTCTCCTCAGGTGATAAAAAATTGACTTTCACAAAGGTCAAAAAAGGGAACAGAGCACCTGTGTGCAATCTAGCAGGAATTTTATTACTTCAGGTTAACTTGGTTAGAGAAAACCACCTAATCACCTTCATCTGCAGCGTGGCTCACAATAGTGAGCTAAACACATTTGTCCCTCTCAGGTCAGAAAAGGGTATATGAAGATCTGAAACCCTAAAAATTTTAATTTTTTGAGAAAAATCAAAGGACTGCAGGTATTTCTTGAAAGCTGCATTCTGCTTTTGCAAAAAATTTCCCCAAGTATTTTTAATATTGTACCGACAGATCATTTTAGCAGAGGAACATTTTAGTCTAGCTCTTTAAAGATGTGAGAAATTCAGAAACTTATGAAATATTCTACTAAGAGGTACGCCAGCCATCTACTTTCTCAAGTGTTACAGCATTTTGTACTCAAATATTTTTCCTGTCATATAATTTTACAGATTAAATCTGTATTTCAAATTCAGCATTAGGGTATCTTCTGCTGAGTTTGCTACACACCGATATTCTTCCTTAAGACATTATTTTTTACAGTGTTCCCAGTAAAGTGGTCAGTCCTAATTATTCTGGCCACCAAGAAGGTACTTTACTTGGTAATCATTCCTGCACAGTAGAGAGATGTGGTTGTCAACTTTGATTCTAAATGAAACAGCACATTCTATTACACTGTGCTATGAAGTACAGTGCAGTCTGTTTGAAAATAAGACAGTGATCACATAGTAACCATGAAATATAATTATCATCTCAGCTATTAATATAAGCTGGTATTGAGTAACCTGTGGGATAAATATACCACTTAAGATAATCCATTATAATAATTAAATGAGCATGCTCTCAAACTATCAAACTAATTATTTAGTAGTACAGGACTGTTGCCACTACTAAGTTTTCCAAAGTCATCATTACTTTTTACTTAAAAACTCCCTAACACGTAGCAGTAGAAAGAGGAGGACATGTAGGATTTGTTGTGCGGGTACATTTATTCCAAAATTTTACATACACAGGTGGATCAAGCATGAGACATCTAAATATTTGCAAATAGCATCGAGATATGCATACAACTATAGGATTTTATTTGGTTTTTTGGGAGGTGTGTTTGGTTTTGTAGGGTTTTGATTTTTTTTTAAATTGTTTAAGTGTAGTGTTGGGGTTTTGTTTGTTTGTTTGTTGGGGTTGAAGATCATAGATCCAGCAGTAGATGTCTTGCAACAAACTGAGCAACCCTGATATTCTCCTGGTTTATGCTGATATTACTGCCAGTAAGATTCACATTCACAAAATTTTAAATAAACACAAGCAAAAGATCAAGCATGATTTAGGACAGATGTAGAACATAACATGAGGAAAATGAAGGTAGCTACATCAGTAACCGTTCCACACAGCCAAACACAGCAAAATGTGTGGAAATCCAACAGGGAAACATTCTACTGAACTGCATCATTATGATGAGCCCTCCTAGGGGTCATAGTAGTCCCACTCTTAATTGACTAAGAAAATTACTATACTATATGTAATAAACCAACTTTTAGCAGAGACAACAAAAGCTTTTGCCTTGGTTTTCATGTGAACTAGAGCAGGCCCTAGGTGAGTATTGCTATGTTTATTTCCTCTGCAGGTTTAATAATAAAATCCCTCCCTTCCAAAAGGTAAAAATATTATTTAATTTTTCAAGAGTATTAAAATTCAAAGCAAACACCAAATTCACATTTGCACAGTTAAGAAGTCACAGAACTAATCTGAAGTACTCTCCTGACAACACTCCTGTGGTGTGAGATTCTATAATGTACTAAAGTGTATATATTTGTACTCTAATTGTCAACATAAGGGTGTACCACTGACATCCATCTTCAACCTTACTTTTTGTTTGCTTTTGGCTCACTTGAAATGCAATTATATGGGAGAAAAATCCTCATGAAAAGGGAGAGAAATTTAATCAGGGTTCTTTTAAATACTCAATTTATGTGTGATGCACATTTTGGAAGAAAATGGGAATTTATGAGCAGTCTTACTACTCGTATGACTCCAATACAAGAGACAGATAATGCAGAACTTAACATTCCTAATTCTTTTCACATTCCAAGAATAGAAAGATATTATACATCACCTAGTTATGGTATTTCACAACTGCGTGTAAAATGCTTAGCCCCAAACCTTATCCTGAGACTGAGCTATCTATCAACAGAGCTTGGTATCAAACGACTCCACACTTTGGAAAAATCCAGCTATCCATTTTGGCATCAAAAAGGGAACTGAGATCTTTGCCAATACTACTGCCAACTGGCATGCTGACCAAAGACAGATTTGACAAGAGTCATCACTCAGTTATCTTCTCACTGAAAATCTCCTAAGTTTTGAGGGTTTGATTACACTAACTGTGATTTGTTCTCTCTTAAACTAACGGAGATCATAATCACAGATTGGTAGGATTGAAGGGACTCCAGAAACCTTCCTGTTATCCTCCTGCAAAGCAGAGTATGCTACACCTGCAGTTATTCATGATAGGTATTTTTCTAACTTGTTTTCAGAAGTCTCCAAAGTTAGTGTCAAGGCTGCATATTTGCTAGCAGGTCATTATACTAGCCCTTCATTTTTAATGGTTCCTCCTCCTGCAACTGACTACTATGAGTTTTCCTAGCCAACAGGTTAAGTCACTGGTTTGCAATCACCACCTGATGAGCCTGGAAAACATTCTTCTATGTGGCCACACATAGAAGACTATACTTATTGCACCCCACCCCACTAACTCTCTTCATGGAGCATAGAAACATCTACATAACCTGACCGAGTCAGACCAAACAGCCAACTACCATAATGTTTTTTTCCAATAGCAGTCAGTGACACATAGGTTTAAAAACATCCTTTAAAACCTGAATATAGAAAAACAGACCTCCCTCATACTATTCCACAAAATTTCAGGAACCAGAGTCTAGAGGTTCCTGATACTACTTTCATGATTTTTATTTTTTTTAATCTGCTCAGGCTTTTGGCTTGTATAACATCCTTTGAAAATCCTGCAGTTTATTTATTCATTATTTAACCTGGGTTTTTTATGTAACCATCCCTTAATCACCTTTTCTGTACTATTGAGGATTTTATATTCTCTTTTCATGTTTTAATTACAACAGCCTCAGGTCACCTCTGCCCTCCTCATAGTTAACAGTTTCCAGACCCCAAGTCCACCACAAAATCATGTCCCTAAACACCACATCTACACATCTTTTAAATACCTCCAGGGGTGGTGATTGTACCACTACCCTTGGCAGCCTACTCTAATGCTCGATAACCCTTTTGGTGAAGAATATCCAGTATAAACCCAGTTTTAGGTGAAGAATATCCAATCTTCCTCATATCAAATCTAAACCTCCCCTGGCACAACTTGAAGCTGTTTCCTCTTCTGCTATCACTTGTCACTTGGGAGAAGAGACCAAACCCCACCTCTCTGCACCCTCCTTCCAGGTAGTTGTAGAGAACGATAAGGTCTCCCCTCAGCCTCCTCTTCTCCAGGCTGAACACCCCCAGCTCCCTCAGCTGCTCCTCACAGGACTTGTGCTCCAGACCCTTCCCCAGCTTTGTTGCTGTTACCAGTTTGCTGGCTGCTCCCCCTCTTGGATTTTTTGACTCATTATTTATCCGTCAAAATAATGCCTTAAATTTTTCTGTAGTGAATGGCATCCTTGCAACATTTTCAGACTGCATCTTAAAACTGGCAAAAAATCATTTGGGCTTGTGTTCTTTCTTTCCATGTGCCTGCAGCCATGAAAATCTAACGACCATAGGCCATCATCTATATTCTAAAAAACTGATTACAGTATTGATCAATATAAAATCCAAGAATTCTAGGAAACTTGTGTGAATATATTTTTCTGTTTTGACAATAAATCCCTGATAACTACTCTCCATATGGTTTTTCAAGACAGTTGAACCATCTACCTTGGTGCATTTCAAATAATATTGAGGTTATGGATCCTTAGGCTGCTTATGAGAATGCCAAGTGAAAAGATTTACTAAAATCGTTATCATCAGTTACTAAAAGGTGAAAAGTGCTCCTAATCCAACTGCTGTTTCAGCCACTCTCCTTTATCTGCAGCACTTGTAAGTGTGCTGTATAAGGAAACTGGATCAATTGACATAAATCTGTAACGGTTATCCATCTTCATGTTTTCTTATTAGTGATACAAACAGTTTCTTGGGTTTGGGTTTTTTTTCCTTTTTTGAAGTAAGCTGAAGTTGATCAATCCACAACTCCCAAGATTTGCTGCCCTCCCCTTCTCTTTCTGAAGATCAACAACAAATTCTCCCTTTACCAATCCTCTGGTATTTCATCTATTCCCCAAACCTTAATCGCTTTAGAAATTATTGTCACCTCTTAAGTATCTAGAGGGAAAGTTCATCGGGTGCAGATGTTTAAAGGAATTTAAAAGTACAATTTGAAAGTGTTATTGTATTCTGTACTGAGGGCTTGTGTATTTCTCAGGGGCTGGCTATGTATAACAGACCAATGATGTACTACAGGGTTTTTTTGCCCCCAGATTTAAGATGGATGAGGAAAAAGGGGGGAAACGCTTCAGCCATACCAGCATATTGATCTGCTATTTTGACCTTGTTCTGAATATTATCTAGTTATTTTATTGGCCTATTAGCACTAATCCACTTGTTACTTCTGACATCCTTTGGTGACTGTGTCTTTATGTTTTGGTTTTTCGCACTAGTTACTGAGAAAAATTTTATGCTTTCTCCTGTCACTTCTCCAAAATGCCTGTGTATGTGAACATGCAATATACTAGCAGCATGTCTGGAATATGTCAGAACATTAAGTTATTGTCTAAAAAAACCTTTTCTGGTTTAAAAGCACTGAACTAGAAAGTAGCATATCTGCATTCACTTAACAATATATCTATAGGGATTTTTTGCTCCCTCCCTTTTTCCCTGACTAATCCAGCCAAACTTAATTGAACTTAGATTGATTTAAAAAGCAGCTTTGACTTAGTTGTCTTCTGATCTTTTATTTTAAAGTGTTTTGATCTGGAAAGAATACGTTAATATTTACTTCTCAGCATATCATCAAGGGCCTGATTTTGTTGGATTACAACTGAATAACATGACAAGTATGAAAGCACTTTAAATTTAGGTCCTCACTAGTTTTAGATTGCATTTGTTCTATCCTACAAAGACTGATACTTTTACATTCTACCCCATCAATTAATAAAACAGTTTCCATCCTGCATTTCTTGTCAGTAAGTCAGTAATTAGAAGTCAGTGGCACAGAATCACAGAATGGTTTGGGTTGGAAGGGACCTTAAAGATCATCTAGTTCCAACCCCCCTGCCATGGGCAGGGACACCTTCCACTAGACCAGGTTGCTCAAAGCCTCATCCCGCCTGGCCTTGAACACTTCCAAGGATAGGGCATCCACAGCTTCCCTGGGCAACCTGTCCCAGTGTCAACTAACTTGTCCCAATTCAACTAACTCACTCAATTACTTCAACTGGAATACAGCTAACTTACTCCCCTCCCAAAATTCCAGAAAACCACATTGATGGAAATGTTTCGAACATCTTCAAATAAGTTCTGGAATCTAAACTAGTCTTTCTCAGGTTATCATTTAGATGCCTCTTACTTGAAAGAATTCTAGTAGCTGTAACAGCATCTGAAAAAGATCTAAGAAGTTCAGATCTATTTAAATACATATTTATTATACAGTTGTTTCTGATTTTTGGCACCTAAGACTTTCAGTCTTAAATTTCTATATCTCTATACCTACCAAGACATTAACATGATTATGCTGAACATCTTTCACCCTTACTCCTGAAGGACCAACCCCCACTTCTCTGCAACCTCCTTTCAGGTAGTTGTAGAGAGCAATAAGGTCTCCCCTGAGCCTCCTCTTCTCCAGGCTAAAAAAACCCTGGTATAGATCATTGATAAAGGTATTAAACAAAACTGGACCCAATACTAAGACAATACTGAGTTTCTCATGTGTAGCATGCTTTCACTTGGAGCTTTGATCTAAGCTAGCTTTCACTTGTGTTCTTCTCTTCACTTTCCCTCTGCTAATGACACAATTTAAAATCAATTAATAGAAGCTGGAGAAAGCATGTCACTTGACATATTTAGCACTAAATAAGAAAAATAAACTGCAGAGGTGGCTAAAAATATTGACTTACTATTTGCTTGTCTGCTTCTTGCCAACCTGAAAATTGTTTCCTGTTTTAATCTTATTTCTGGAAAATTTATCTTATGAGAGGGTATAAATTCAAGAGTAACTAATTGTTCTTTCCAGCAGAAGAGCTTACTCCCTTGAATTTTTGTGTTCCAGGTTCACTTACGAAAAGCAAGATAGCACCTGTGGCACTGGTGCTGGATCAATACTATTAACACAGTAAATTCAAACAAGGTAGGGTTAGCTGGACTTCTGCCAGACAAAGAGTAGTAAGTACCTGGACCAAAAGGTTAAGGCATTTGGATTAGCCTTGCTCACTGTGCTTGGAAACTCCAACCCACAGCAACTATTCAGATCATATTTTTCTAGTCAGACCAGAGAGGTAGACTGTTCAGATGTCTAGTTGGGTGATGAATGATTTTCTGAGGTTGTGAACATTTTCTTAGTCTGCAGAGAGATAAATTTAAGGTCTTCTAAGGTTGAAATAAATGCCTATTTCAGAAGAGGCACTTAAAGCATTTACCACAATGCAGGGGACATATTAACAGCCATTCTTGGCCTCGTTTACTGCAGAGGCTTGAACCAGTTTCCCCTATTCCAGATAGTGCTGCAACCACTGGGACACCAGCAAATCTTTCATAGCCTGTACAGGACACCCTTAATAGCAGAGATGGGGAGTATTTGACAGTGAAATTTTTTGTCAAAACAAGAAGAAAGGCATTCATTTCAGGTATTCATCTTAAGCTGTCTGAAGAAACATTTACACTTGTTCCATTTATGGCCTATATTTCAGAGCACTCAACAGCTTAGTGATAAGGACACTCACTGGATTTTCAAAACTGAATATATAGTCTCTTGTCCAAACCAGCTACAGAAAGGTCTTCAGCCTAGCTCTCCCCAGCCTAAGCAAATATTTACATTTCACACCAGCTTTTTATTCCAGTGCTTAATACTTTCTTTTTACTTCATCTGAAAAATCTTGCAGTCTGCTCCACTTCTCAACCCACCCAGTTTTTAGAAAAAAATGCAACCGACTGCAAGATTTTCAACTATATGTAGATAAAGACACATACAGATGCAGTGCCCATATAGCCAAGCATATAGCAGCCTCTACTGAATAGCTGATTAAGAGAGAAGTGTACCTCTCCAGTCTGAAGACACAGTATTTGTTCGTTTCTTTGATTTTCAGACATTAATGTTTCCCTACCTATTACTGTGTATTAAATCAGCTTGACAATGTGTATAAAAAAAATCTCATAGGTATAATAATTGAAACAGTTCCACATTTCCTGCTCAGAATTGTTGTCACAAGAAGAGCATATCCCAGCCAATAACATTTGAACTATACAGTAGTAAGAGTGTCAAGAATCTACCTTATGATACCTTTAGGCTGGGATCTGGAAAATCCCAATAAGGTAACTTTAGGCAAGAAAGACTGAAGAGTCAGTGGTCCATCATTCGCCTGTTGTAGTAGTATAACAAAAGAAAAGTGTAAATTCCTTCCATTTCCCCCAAAAGAATTTTGAAAGGTAATAGTTAATTTACACATCTCATAACAGCTTCAGATAAAGGATGTACAGCATACTGGGGAAGGAAAAAAAAACCCACACAAATGTATAGGCTTTTTAAAAAAAATAACTAAAAATAAAAAAGGCATTTTTGACTCATTAACAAACTGCCTTAAGTCTTCAGGAATCAAAAATTTTTACTGAATAGTTGACTTTTATTCCGTGAGCATATAAAAATTAAAACTTGCTTTTCTTTTCCTTGCCACCATCTCTTTTTGTAAAGTAGTGATGGACTAAAGAGTTTTATTTCTTCCTTTCATTTTTCAGTCTCCTGTCTTTTGCCCATTCTCATAGGCAGCCTCTTTCTACTATTTATCATTATTCCATCTATAATTTATCCAGAGATAAACTCTCCTCTTTAACACATTTGTGTTACTGAAGCGTATGTCTAAGAATCTCAAACAAGCTTTTGGATTCCTCTGCATATTGAAATGGGTAAAATGTCTCCAGAGTTCTCAAACTTGGAAAAAGTACACCCCTTGTAGACTGAGCACATATATGGTAATCTCTCCGTACAAGCAAGCCCTGTATTATACCCAAGGCAACCTGATAGTTAAAACAGAATTCCAGCCCTCTTGAATCCATGCTGGATGCTGTTTCAGTTTCTGCATTTGTTTCACAGAAGGAACACCACTGAAGTCGATAATAATCTTCATGCACAACATGTAGATTAATTGTGTTGTAATTATATCATTCTGTCAGCTCAAAGCATTTGGCAAACTAACTATATGGCAACATTAAAAACCATAAAAACATTAAAAAAAAAAAAAAATCTATCTGGATGACCAGGCCCAAAGGGTTGTGGTGAATGAAGGTAAATCCATGGCCAGTCACAAGTGGTGTTTGCGGGGTCTCAGTACTGGGGCCAGTTCTCTTTACTACCTTTATCAATGCCCTGGACAAGGGGATTGAGTGCACCCCTGTAAGTTTGCAGATGACACCATGCTGGGTGGAAGTGTTGATCTGCCTGAAGGCAGGAAGGCTCTACAGAGGGATCTAGACAGGCTGGACTGATGGGCCAAGGCCAACTGGGCCAAGTACCGGGTCCTAAGTTTGAGTCACAGCAACCCCATGTAATGCTACAGGCTTGGGAATGAGTGGCTGGAAAGCTGCACAGCAGAAGACTTAACAGGGATCATAAATTATTAGAGAAGTAAAATTATTTTTAGTGTTTAATGTATTAACTGTTAGATTTCCTTTTTATCCTCTCTGTTTTGGGTATCAAATAGACTGAGTCAATATGTTAATAAAGTAGAGGCCAAGAAAAGGTACATATCTTCATCCAGCCCTGAGAATCATAACATTAGTTCTTCGAACTACAGTAATAAGTCAAAGAAAAAGCTCCATTCTTTCACAGTCTCTAGAAGCTTTCTGAATCCTTTCACATGTAAATATAACTAGTAGCACATCAGACTATGCTACACAACAATAAGCTGAGCTCTCCTATACTCTTTACCTGGTAGGCTGTAACATCAGAAGGAAGGCAAGATTAAAAAAAAAAAAGCATGCAAGGAAAAAAAAATAATTACTAAACCAAACATCCTCTTTCTAAATCAAGTCAGATATTACTATTTACTGTTTCTGAGATAGGAATAAAGTCACCAGTGGAACATTCAGCTACAGAGCCTCTTGGGTAAATAAACAGCATGACTGGCAAAGAAAAAGTAAAAATGAAGATTGTATTTTTAAAACTGTGCAGCCTAGAAAACAGTGTTATAAGTGGACATATCTCAGATTCAAGAGCCAAAAACATTTCTTACAGCTGGTGATGACAGAAAGTGAACATATGGAGCAAGTGAGGAGAAAAAATGCTGGTGGAATGAAGAACATTTGGAAAGCTAAATCATATTACGAGAAGTAATTTATCAAATTTTCAATCAATGTGCCCTTCCTGCAATGACTTATGGATGGGAATCTTGAAAAGTTGCTAGAAAAGATGAGGAAAAACAGATAAAAGTTACTAGGGACTGGAAAGTAAAAGAAAATACAAATAGCACTGTGCTGTCCAAAGCAGAAGTGAGTGGTTATCATCCTGACCATCGTTACGTTATAAGACTTAAAAAGCAAAAGCCACAACTCATTGCTTCCCCTGTCTCTCTGATTTCTGCTGGGAGAGATTCTCTTTTCTGGATACCACTGCCTTTTATTAGTGGACCAATAATACACACATTTAAACAATACAGGACAGCACTGAAAAGAGAAAAGTTATATGTATTAAAAAAGATCTAGAAGTTCCTATAATTCAATCTTAAATGAATGTTATGTCCTCACTTTACATCAGACAACAAGTAATTAGTCTTCAGGAACATTAAAAAAAAAACCTAAAAAAAAAAAATCAAACCTAAATCATCAGGACTGAATTAAAAAAGTATCAAGTATGAAACACATAGATCATATACAGACAAAGAACAGCAGGTAAGAATATGCAAGCATCAGTTACCACAAATCAGCTGATGAAAGTTAACTTGTTGGAGAAGAGAGCTATTCTTGACAGGAATCCCAAGAGCAAGAGGACTCAAG
The DNA here is from genome assembly GCF_000690775.1 of Eurypyga helias. Lineage (NCBI taxonomy): Eukaryota > Metazoa > Chordata > Aves > Eurypygiformes > Eurypygidae > Eurypyga > Eurypyga helias. The sequence goes on along the minus strand of NW_010232713.1, from coordinate 64,376 downwards.
CAATCATTTGTCTTGACTGGCTACATTTATTTTTAACTCTGGCTGGTCCCAGAACTTCCAGGACTTGGCTGCATAGCTAATGTGATTTTGAAATGAGCTAAACATTCACTGTTCACACACATGTCAGTGAGAGCTACTGACTACAGAGGGAGGCTAAATAATCGACAGGGAAACTGATGATTATGTTCTAGATGGGATACTTCAGGAGATGTGTTCCACCACTCACACTCAGATGACTTTCTATAAAGCAATGGGTACATTTAGATGCGAAACTGTGGAGTGATCTGCAGCAAGTCTAGATAGACAGGCAAAATGGAGAAGCAGAAGGAACCAAGAGAAGTCTGTATCAGACCTTGTATTTTAAATAATCATCCTAAGAACCAGAAGCCAACAAGTCAGTCTTCTGCTACTACACAGGACATCTTCCTAATTAGAAAGAAGTATTTTACATTAATGAAAATCTATTCCAATGTATTTTCTAGATACTTAAAAAAAATCTCACTGCAAGTCTGCCAAGGATAGTGAAAAAGAACCTGTAATTTATCCTTTCTATCAATCACTACCATTCATGAATCACCATGGCATGTAGCAAAATACTGACTCTAAAGAACAGAATATCAAGACCCCAGCACCGTCCTTTCTGAGCCAGATCAAGTTAGTTGCTGAACTTTTACAGACTGAGATTGCAGGTTAAAAAAACACGACCAAAAACCAACCACACCATAAACAAAAACACACAACCAAACCCAAAGGAGTAATAATTTTTACAAGATTAGCATTCTACTGCTATGTCACTAGAAGAATTCATAAATTAAAAAAAACCCTGAAAGACATAACAGCTACAGCTAAATAGAAAGCAGCACAATTAACCCATTCAAGCGATGAGACAGTTTGCAAGACATTTTACTGATAGATAATTTAGTATGTTTCAGAGTATCTAAAACCTTCGGGCCAAAAGGTCAAAAGGAAAGAAGGTGGTTATATTTATATTGGAATTTTCTTAATGAAGGGAATATATATATCTGTGTAACATAAGAATGCCTGGAGCTCAGTAATTCTTGGAAGGAAATGATAACTGCTGTAAAGGGCATCATTAACAATGATATTCCCTTAACCTTAGAGCTATGTATTTCTGTTTGCAGAATGTATATAGACATTTACAGGTCTATTGGGAAACTCAAGGATATAGATTTAAAGGCAGCACCAGATAGACGGTAGCTGGATTTGAAGGCAGCAAAGATTTGGTCTTTATAACTTGCTAATTCCTTTTAGCTCTGCATATGTGAAATATGCATTAGAAGTTAGCATTTCACAGTCATGTTTTGATACTTAGAAACTGATCATAAAGTATTATCTGTTTCCTCCACCAAAAAAAAAAAAAGCTTAAAAGCCAATGAGGGGGGGGGAGGAAGACTCAAGTATTCATTGCAAATACAAGTATATTAAGCACAGCAAGTTGTTAGCTACCAGCATAAAAATCAATTTCTGCTTGTTACCAGATGAAACTATAAAATTATTGTGAAAAGCTTTCATGTAACTTTAAAACATTTGTTGGCTAGTGTAACTTTAGTACAAAAGTGGCTTTATTAGGGGGAAAAACATGACTCCATCACTTTGTTATACAGCAGCACAATCTGCTTGTTCATCATATACAGACCTCTATAGTGGAGTAGTCCGGAGTTATCACTATGGTAACACATATCAACCTTGCATAAGTTTCTCCTCTGAGTTTTCCTCTTTCATTAAGTTAAGTGAGTTTACAGTCAAAGGAAACCATCAGAAGAGGACAGCTCAAAGAGGAACATGACTTGAGAAAGCAGGCAAAAAAAAGCAGAAGTTATCCTGAATTAATGGAAAGGAAAATCAGAGGCAGTTCTCAGAAGTGCTTCTTGGCAACTGCTCATTTTCATTCAATCATTAACACTGATTAACAGCCAGGTAATGTACTCTCTCTGACCGAAGAGACAAATCTGAACATATAAATAGAGGACTGCCATTTTCTTAACCCGTTTACTAGCTAATGGTATTCAGACAATGAAGCATACAAAAGAGAGAAATGCAAACCATGTAAATATATGTTAGAGTCCAGGTTCTGCTTGCTTCATTCCTGGGCAGTCCTATTAGACCTCTTAGATCTGTTTGCATTAATAAAGTGGAAAGCATTGGCTCTAAATTGGTGCAAGTCACACACAATTACTTAATCTTATCCTGAAGGATAGCATATGGCTATAATACACTGGCCCTGGTGAAACACTGGAGAATCTCTTTACTACTTCAAAAGAACAAAAAAATGCTGCATCATAATCTACATTTGTAGAAGATTTATTAGGAATGTGAACTGAAGTCAAGCCTTTTAGTGATCCACATTTTCTGGTTGGTAAATTTAATGGCAGAATAGCCTGTCCAAACGCAATAATATTGATCGGGGCAATGCAGCATCGGTAAATTAAAGTCAGCTTTTAAATAATTTCTTTATGTCAATTCTATAGGAGGTATATGCTACAAACGATCACACACCAGATATATAAAGCCGCAATTAGAATTAGGGTTACACAGAAGAAAGTACAATGGAATATGACAGAGATTCAAAAGCTCAGAAATGTTCTTCGTTTCAAGAAAAATAATTTCTCAAAGTCCAAGAACAGTCATATTTTTCACTAGTCATCTGAAAGTTATTATATGGTGATGCAGGCCTAAGTTCAACATCACTAACTAGATGTAGATTATGGGGTTTTACTGCAGAAGCAGCTAGCAAACACATAAGGTTGTTATTTATTTAATTTGTAGTGTTTCATGACAAAAACTGCAAATCTGCATCGGTTCTGTGTTGTCCCTTTTGGCATTCAAGGCAAGCAAATAAACCAATCAATAGTTTTAGGGGAAGAGAGCCATCCCGTACCACAGTGAACTTCTTCCAGACTCCTGTGCAACAGAAGTCTCCCTTTACGAGCCCACACATCACCCGAGCCCTCGTCCCCTCCACATACTGAAGGGAAAAAGATCTTCTTTGTATTCTCTCTCAGAAGGGTTATTATTATCTGGCTGACAGCAAGGCGATGTTAACTTCAACTGCTGTTTTCTAGGTCTGGAAAACTCTGAAGGGAGGAGTGCAGATGTGGTAAAAAGAGACCAATCCATCTATTCCCAACTACAACTTTTTGGAAACAGAATACAGAAAAGATTTTTTTTTTTATCCCAACTATGAAAAAGGAAAAATACATATACACACACACACAATCTAGAGTCTCCAAAACACATCTCTGGACACAGTAAATAAAGAGAAATGTCTGTAAGATATCAATGCTTTGGGATTCAAGCTTGTCCTGCAATTATGCAAAAAGCCTGGAGTTACTACTTAAATCTAAAGGAAGGTGCAGATACCCCTTATGCACTTGTCACAAACAAAACAGTCTCGACTAAGGAGTTTGACTTAATTTAATTTACTGCAAATCAACACAGACTTTTGATTACTGAATCTCGTAGAGGGGAAAAAACCACTAAACCAAAACAAAAACCCAATTCAACATAGATGTAGGAAAATAAGTTCTCCCCAGACTCTCCTCTTCTCAGTCTTCACCTCTTTTTTTTTTTTTTTTTCCCCTCCATGTGTTACACTCAGTCCAGTCCTAATCCCCAGAGTGTGGCAACGGGCAATTCAGGAAGTTGGGGTCAGTGCACCATGGTTGCTTTCCACCACTCCATGCTTCTGACATGTTTTCCTCCACTAAATCATTCTCTTCTGCTCTGCTCTTCTGTACAGTTTGTAATAGAATGATCAGTTATGGAACTCTTTGCCACAAGATATTGTTAGGTTTAACTGGATTAAAAAATGATTGAGTATTCCTGTTATCCATTTAAATGCCCAGAATTTTAAATATTAAACAGAGATAACAGGATTTCCAAGAAGATTATGAACCAACAGGCTTTTGGGCTTAAGCTCATTTTAATGGGGATTTAGCTGAAACCCCCTCTGCGAACAAGTCATTTCCTAGTGTCCTCCGAAAGGTTTTCCTGTGCCTCCTTGTGAAAGCAGACATCTTATACTCAGCCATCTCAGAGACAGCTATTTCATAGGAGACTTGCTGATTTTATTACCAAATTACAAGTTTTGTGTGTCAAAAAGCAGAATGTCTACGGCTAGACCAGATGTCAGGGGTCACTTAACGGCAGGGCATGCCTATACAGACAGAAAGTGAAGATCCTTAAGGGATGCCATCCAGAGGGACCTAGACAGGCTGGAGAGGTGGGCCCCTGCCAACCTCATGGAGTTCAACAAGGCCAAGTGCAAGGTCCTGCACCTGGGTCGGGGCAATCCCAAGCACAAGCACAGGCTGGATGGAGAGTGGATAGAGAGCAGCCCTGAGGAGAAGGACTTGGGGGGACTGGTGGACGAAAAGCTGAACATGAGCCGGCAGTGTGCGCTGGCAGCCCAGAAAGCCAGCCGTATCCTGGGCTGTATCCAGAGAAGTGTGGCCAGCAGGTCGAGGGAGGAGATTCTGCCCCTCTACTCTGCTTTTGTGAGACCCCACCTGGAGTATTGCATCCAGCTGTGGAGCCCTCAACATAAAGATATCGACTGGTTGGAGCAAGTCCAGAGGAAGACCACAAAGATGATCAGAGGGCTGGAGCACCTCTGTTATGGGGACAGGCTGAGAGAGTTGGGGTTGTTCAGCCTGGAGAAGAGAAGGCTCCATGGAGACCTTATTGCAGCCTTCCAGTACCTGAAGGGGCCTATAAGGAAGCTGGGAGGAGACTTTTTTATAAGAACCTGTAGTGACAGGACAAGGGGTAACAGATTTAAATTGAAAGTGGGGAGGTTTAGATTAGATATCAGGAAGAAATTCTTCATGGAGAGGGTGGTGAGGCACTGGCACAGGTTGCCCAGAGAAGTTGTGGATGCCCCATCCCTGGAAGTGTTCAAGGCCAGGTGAACACAAGTGTTCAGCAACCCAGTCTAGTGGTCCCTGCCCATGGCAGGGGGGTTGGAACTAGATGATCTTATAAGTTCCCTTCTGACCCAAACCATTTTGTGATTCTAGGTAATACCCATTTAGAAGTTTTCTTGAGTACAAGTTGTTAGAAAATACCTGCAGGAACCAACATAGGAGAAATAGCTCAGGCAGTGGAAGTTGCCATTAACAATAGGGATTGTAGTATTTCTTTTAAGCTTACAGTGAGATGTTGTCAGTGAGTCAGGACTTAAAGATGAGGCCTGAGTCACGAAAATGTATCAGAAAATTAATGTAGTCTAGGCAGGGTAAACAAATCAGTTCCATTTTTGGGGGAATTCTGGTAATTGTGGATTACTGAAGATTGAACCACATGGACAGATGCAGAGATGACTGCAAGGAAGATTAAAACTGCAGGTTAGCTGCACGTTTTCCTTTCTACCTCAGTTCTGCTGATTTTGATTCCCCTACTTAATATATACTCTTTCAGAGGGGAGGGCATCCCAGCAGGCAGCGTGATAGTAAGCACACTTCAGAGGCCCTGCCACACATATCAAGACTATCTTGTTCAGTTCATTTCCCCCAACCTCATAGGGTTTTTCTTCAGACAAGCACACCGGCACTTGCAAGGAAGTCAAGTCAGCCACCAGTGAAGATAAGATCACCTCAGAGGAAGGATGACAGCTCAAAAACTGGACGGGCACAGAAACACAGCAAACACTTTCCAAGAAAGGCCAGGAGAGGAAGCTGTCAGTCTAATTAAGGGTCCTTCCATTCTAGCTACATTATTAGGCAGACACTTTTCCATGGAAATTTCCTGGTCATATCAATATTCTTCTCCCAACACACAGTGGAATGGAAATACATTTCCATTTAAATGTAAAGGATCAAGGCCATGGTTTGGTAAACAGAAATTCATCAGCTCCACTCTACATACACACAGACCCTCAATACAGTTAAAATACATGAAGTTGCACTTCACTCACAATCAAGAAATACCTTTTAGATAGCTACTTCAGGAGACAGTAACAGTCTAGATACAAAAATAGGTAACTTACCACAGGTCAAAAAAGCTATGATGGGATGGTATGTTAGACCATAGTGAGAGCAATGTAGGAGTGCCAGGACTAAAATCAGTAGGTTTAAGCCCTGGTAGCTAAACTGTCTCTAATAATTTTGCCATGATGCTAATACTTGCTATTAGCAAGAGGGTGGATTTAGATACAGATCTCATTGTGCAGGACAGTAAGGATGTATGTAAAATGCAGAAACCACTAAAACCTCTTTGAAATCAACTAGTCAGACACAAAATTCACATCACATTTGTGCTTCTGGGCTTTGCCTGTGAAATATATGCCTCTGCATAGCATAAACAGCGAACCAGCCCCCTTCTTTATTTTTATTTTCTGTACATCAAAGTGAGGTCTACTACAAGGCACTTCAACAAAGACCCATTACATAACCCTGGTGCCAAGGGTAAGCACCAACTATTTACTCATAACAACCACAGTAATTGCAAGAGATTTTACATTCCCTTTAGTTACATTTAATCAACTTATCTTCCAAGCCATGGTCCCAAAACCTAGCCCCATTCCTTCTATACTTTTGTTTTATTCACAAGAAAACAAACACTGTTTTTGAAGGCCTGCTTTACTATCTTCAGTTACTGTTGTGCCCCAACTTCCTAATCTTTAGCTCTGGCCATAATCTTAGCAAATGCCTACAAAATATTTAAATAAGCAAAAGAATTTTTGCACTGAACATCTTAATAACCCTACTATGTAATTTTTTCATTAGATAGCATCATTCAGTGAAGGCCATGCTTTTTATTTTTTAAACGTCATTACAGACCTTTCTATCATCCTACCAAAGAACGTTGTTAGAGTGTTAGATCTTTGGTGCAACAGGCTCAGTTTTCCTTTTATTTTTCTGTGAATGAACAATGTCTAGCATAACAGAGTCCTATCCCATGACTGGGGGCTAACAGACATTGCCACAATACTGGCCAACAATACTGACCAATCTGTCAAAAATATCATTCAGTTCTTCAAATTGATCAGTATTGTAACAGGATTTAAAGGCAAGTAAGTCTGAACTTGTATAATGAAAGTAAAGTTCATATAGTTGCAAAAATATTTTATTTTTCCATTGTGCTAATGTTTACTAGAAGTTTGAGGATGAAAAGAAAGACTTTATATAATTAAAAAGATTAATAAAGCTGAAAAACTGGCAGTCCATAGGAGATTAAATTAAATACTCCAATTTATCTCAGATTTTCTTAAGGTCACATTTTCTAACTGAAATTACTTGTCAGCACTGACATGGAAATTGTGTTATTTCTTCATCAATTTGAATTTGTGTTTTCTGCATAACATTTCTGGCTGAAAAGTTCAGCCCAGATGTAACAATTCATTAATTTAGCTATGAGAAAGGCCTGACTCATACCTTAACTAATTGCTTAGTTTGCATTAGTCAGTGTAATGAGTAGACAATCTTACTGATAGACCCACAGCACAGTTGGTACAGGGTTACTTCCTCTCTGTATAACGAAGTGTGCAAGAGGAAGGAAGAGACATTTCTGAGTATTGTCACAAGGAAGACTTTGGGCTTTTAATAATGCAAAATGCAGTTGCTGTATGCATCACTGGATAACTTGGTTCAGAGTTCAACTACAAGAAAAAAAAAAAAACGCTTTATACTGTGAGGGTGACACAGTGGAACACGTGTGTCCAGAGACTTTGTGGAGTCTTCATCCTTTGATATACTCAAGAGTGCTGCTTGACGTGGCCCTGAGCAACTTGCTCCTTGTGACCTTGCACTGAACAGGAAGGTGGGACTACACAGTTACAAGAGATGTCTACCAACCTCAGCAGTTTTGAGCTTCTCTACAGTTCACACATTTCCCTTAGAAGAAAAAAAATGCAACAGCTTTCAAATCTCAGGTTTTCCTCCCCCAGGGCACTTAATGTTAGACAGCCTTTAGGTTACACTGGAACAGATGCTAGGTAGCACACTGTCACCCTCACAAGTGAGCAGCTTAACTCCTGTATCACAGAGTCATTATCCTACTTTTACGGCACCCTGATCTTTGCACTGTTGGCTGTAGAGTGATCCAGCGTGGAGGTTATTTCCAGCCAATGTGTCCTCTAACATGCAACTCACCCACCTCCCTCTCAGCTATTTAACTAGCCAACTAGTGTTTAAGAATGAGTAGAACAACTAGTATTTTCAGCTCACATAGGCATCTTCAGCAGCAACAACCAATATGATTGTTTAAATTTTGTCCACCTAAGCCTCTTTGGTCTACTGGTTGGTTTTTTGGGGGTTTTTTGTTTGCTTTTTAAAAGTCATGCATACTTACTCGTATTCTCAATGCAGTGCCTTCTCTATCTCACAGAAATCATATTGCTCTATCTCCATTTCTACTCATTTTGCTGTGGTGTTGTAAAGCTCATCTATGGAATGCAAGTATTTCCCACTCAACTGAATTGTGGTTTATGTGCACTGTAAATCTCACTTTAGAGACAGGTGAATGAATGTTAGGTATACCTAAGTTCAGCATTACTTGACTGGATTAATAGCACCATCCAGAGAGAAAGATAGAGTAACCTGAAAAAATACTGGAGCTCTAATACCCAAGTCAACCGTGACACAGCAGCAAAGTATCAGCCAAATAAGCAATGAGCAACAAATTTGTTAACCATGTTTAGCCCATCGAAAGACTGACTGATGACAGGCAGCAATGCCAATTGCTTACACTGAGTATCAGGAAGATTAACTCCTTGCAGCAGATGAAGATTCCCAGGTTTTTATTCTTTATCATATATAGTTATTAAAGTGACCCTTCAGACATAGAGCTGAATGCATTAAAGTTTTCCTGCTCACTTTGCAGTGCATCAGATAAATTCTTCAGAAATTAGTTGCTGTATTGGTATCATCTTTGGTCTTCTTTTAGCTGTTAAAGAGCTGTGTCTAAACCTCAGGCACCAAGGTAAGTCCCAGATATACAGGAAAACCACTGCTTCACCACTATGGTTTGTCTTGGATTGCACTATCCATTTTTGGTTTAACTGTCACTCACTGGTGATAGAAAACATTTTACGAGAAGAAGGACTACTAAGAACTATTTAACTACAATAAAGTTCACTTTAAGAATGGAAGTGTACCTTCAAACAACTTCATTTTATTCTAGGGAATTCCTGCTTTCCTTTCTGTTCTCATAATTAAGTATGTAGAAGTAAACCAGGTTAGTGTTAACCCCTTTCAGGCCTCTGTCATTTACATTCTGTCCAAAAATCAGAAAACTGAACTCCATGATCGTGAACCACAGCGACATACACACTCTGAATCCTCCAAAAGCTATTATGTCAGGTCAAGGTATCTCGCTTCCCATTACACAATTCTGCTGACTTTTGTAACCTCCATCTGTCCTTTTGCTCATCTTTCTCCAACTTGGTTATAAATGCCTCATTTTTAACAATAAGGTTAGTGTTCTTCTGTCTCTTTACCAGCCAGTTCCTATATTCGGATGTGATTCCTCTCCAGGTAGCTATTTCCAAATACATCCAGTAGCTTCACTTTATCTATCTAGACAAAAATTTGCATTTCCTTCAGATACTTACCCCCAACCCCCCTCCCCCCCAGCAAGTAACATCTTGTCAGCAGAGGAATAGAGATGACCAGGTGTATGTCTGGATGCAGTTCTGTGTGGCTACTTCATTAGTGAACCTTGGCCAGAGCCCTGGTCTGATTTTCAAAACTTTTTAAAGAAACAATTTTGCCTACTTCGCTGAGAAGCTGGGCTTTCCTGAAATTATGCTATTGCTGTCTGGTGTAGGGCAGATCACGACAGTGGAAGCAAGAACTTCTGTAGTAAATGGATCAAACAAAAATTTCTGAGTCAAACAGAATAAAAGCAACCTCTGAGCTTGTGTCAAAGAACCAGATGAAAAGCATGACCAAGATTTCCTGCAAGCTCAGCAGTTCCCTCAAATCCTTTCATTTAGAAAGAGCAGAGCAATCTCCCAGTCTGCTTCTTTGAATACAGTAGGGAGTGAGGAAGAGAGAACATGGACATTATTTACTTAATGGACGAGGCTCAGATGCTCCAGTGATAAAGAGCATAAAGGTGGACAGACTGATTGAGAGCCTGTCAGTTCTAATCCATCAGCCAAAGCAGAGCTATTGTTAAGAAAATAAATAATTACAGCACACACTGGTAAGTAGAAGTCATGAGTTCAGCTTTTCCATCCTTCCTTCACACAGCTCAACATTGCTCTCGATCTACTTGCTTACGCTGTACTAGATTGCAGGCGTCTTGGGGCTGGTACTTCAGGCTGGCCAGAATTCCTGACTGTTCCACATACCCGTCGTGGTTTAGCCTTATCTGGCAATAAAGCACCACTCAGTTGCTCACTCATTTCCCACCCTCCTCACACAGTGGAGAACAGTCAGAGGGAAAAAAAGAAAGCTCGTAAAAGTTGAGGTAAGAACTAATTTTAATTTATATTACTAAACATAGTGATACTAACAGTACTACGGCTAATACTACGTAATTAAAACAATAGAAAATAAAACATATGATGTAGTAGCTTACCACGTGCCGACCGACACATAGCCAGATCCCAAAATCATTGAACAATCCCGAGCAGGAAGAAACACGCCCCACCCATCCTTCCCCCTCCCTCCGAAAGCCCCGGAGCAGGGAGAAAAGCCACCGACCCCCCCCACCCACTAACAAGACGACCTGCTTCTCTGCCAACAAGTTCGCCAAGAGCTAACGACCCAGCTATGGGCTAGCACAAAAGCCTTAACGATCCTCCCGCCCCAGGGCCACTGTCGTGCCCTCCAAACCGCACAAGTGCACACCCAGCCTCACCACTGAGCCCAACGTACCACGGAACCGAACAAAACCCCGTGGCCGCTGTGGGCCGGCCCGCTCTGCGCAGCGGAGCGGCTCGTTCCTACCTGAAATCAGCACATACACTGTTCTAAATGAGTGGTTCTTCAATCTCTAGATCAGTGTAAATGCTTGCTGGTCACCCTCACAACACTAAGTTAACTATGTGCTGTACACAGGAGAACTGGAGGTCTGAGTACCTTTATACCCATTCACAAGTTAAACAAACTCCTTAGTTACAGATCCCCTGATGCTCCTGCTGCACCAGTCACTAGACTTGGCTGCACAGCACTCATTCCAACAGGAATTTGCATTTTATGACACGCTGGAGAGTAAACTAGATCATCTAATGAAACTCCAAAAATCTGGTGAGAAGACAAGAAATAACAACAATTGAGGTGACATCACAAAGCATTTAACAGCTCACCGTATTTGAAGGCTTCTACGAGCCCATGTTTATCCATGCACCTTTTTAAACAGCAAAATAACTAAAGCTTGCACTGCTGCCCTATTCCAAACCAGTTTTCAGTAAAACCTGCCCATCAAAAGCAAGATGCTTCAATGATGAGTGTACCATATTTTTGTGTGAAAAGTAGCACTATTACTGAGACGAGCATCCGTATTTTATTGGAAATCATATTTTACAGCAATAACAGTGTAAAATCTGATTACAAGTTGCATGGTATGTTCATGTTTTCTATTAACAAATATCCAAGAAAAAAAAATATGCTAATGCAAAACAAGATTTTATACCCATACCTGCCAAAAACAGATGGAAGGAATCTGAAAAAACATCCAAGGGCTTTATGAAAAGCACATTCCTTCTAAAAAAACCAGAGGATTGTCTGGGATCCAAGTTTACATCTGAGATTTAAGCCCAGTTCTGTTAGATATATCCACTGCATACATAAAACAGTAAAGACACATTTTCTGCTCTGATAATCTATCCAAAAGGTGGAAGATGGAGTTTTTCTTCCCAAGACAAAGAAAAAAGGAAAAAAAAAAAAAAAAAAAAGTAGTGAAATGCTCTAGTTGTCTACTAAAAGGTCTAACCAGACTACTAGACCATGAGACAGTTCCCCCTACCACAGTCACCACAGACACAAGGCCTGGGGCTTATGTGTGCCACACTTATGTTTCAAAAAATAATACCACCATTAAAGAAGATTCCCTTCTCATATTTGTGTTTTTAAAGGTAGAACATACATATGCATTTTTTGCTTTGTCACTACCCGAAAGAAGACTAAAACACTGTCATGGAAAAGTACATTCTGTCATGCTGAAATGCTTCAGTAAGTGCTTGGCTCAAGCTACTTTTCCAATCTCCCATGCTCAGTCTGCCCTGTAGAGTCTTGATTTGAAAAATAAAGAAAAGAAATTAGCTATCAGAAAAAAAAAAAAAAAGGAGAAGATTTACCATTTACAAAAAGGTAAGTAATGCTCCTTACTAGGAAGGCATGCATTTCTAGACTTCACGACTCTAGCATTATAGCAAGGCTTAAAAAAAAAAAACACCACACCACACCTGAAATCTGTGCAGAAAGTCTTCTGCCAGATTAAAATAATTGACAAGTAGATGAAATGCAATGACCAATTTTTGTTTAATAAACTAACTGCTGTATATGTGAAACACTGTTTTCCAACAGATAGAGATGCAACTTGCTTCTGCTAAACCTGGCACCTAAAATACTGATGTGTAACATCAATACTAAATTTGCTGATCTTTCACAGGTAACAGTATGCATCAGTAACTCCACACCCACTCATGAAGAAAATATTTCTCCATTAACTCCAATGGGTATTGGATTAAAGTCCAAAGTCTTATCGGTTTTAAGTTTCCTCACCGAAATCTTCAGCTCTCATTTTTTCCCCTTAAGAGATTTTTTTCATTCAAAAGTATAGAGGAAAAATTATGAGCGCCTCCACATACACATTTTGAACACAGGCAGTGCAACAATACTGCATTATCTTGTATAAAAGCCTAAAGCAGAAACATTATCTCATGGAGCATGTAACTGAACCTCAAACATCCAGCTCCTAACTATTGCTCTTCAACTTTATGTTAATGCTTTTTCCAGTTAGCACTCTATTAAGTTTCATGCCTGTAAAAACATTACATTCATATCATAGCGCTGTAGCTTTCAGTCACTCTAGTAACTATGCTGACAATATATCATGTCTGAGAGCAAGGAATGCCTCAAACCACAACACCCTAGCTTTGGAAATCTGATTTGAATATCCAGATATATGGCAGATTTTGACTGTTTATGAAATACTGTAGTTTTGAAGCAATAAGGTTGTATCTTAAAAAAATAAAATTGCACCCTGATAAAGCGACAAATGAGTCAGAACTACACAGCTCCTTATGTCCAACAGAAGCAGGAGATTGAACACAGCAAGCTGTGGAACAAGAAGAAAAAAATATTATCCTGATTGTTGGCTCACGGTACGGTTTAAAAGTAACTTTTCTGCTTGAATCTAAATCACTGTTAAGGAATCCAAGTATAATCTCAGTATTTCTGTGTTTGGCAGATACAGAAATAGCACAGGACTGGTGTGAACAATAACAGCTCAGGTTTCCCTCTTGCCTTTCCATATAGGCAACTTTAGGGGCTGCACGTCCATGTCAAGTCACATGCTAGGGAACACGTTAGATTAGATGACAGGGTAGGACCTGTCAACTACTGGAGCAAGTCTTTGAGTTTCTTACCACCTCCAACCCCCATGCTTCTGCCACAACACCAACCACGCCTGGTGTTCACAGCGCAAAACATCAGTCAGCAACTGGCACAGGCAGTTGTGGTACTGGAGACTTGCTGTGTGGTTGAGTTTAAGACTACTCATGTGACAGCATCACAGCAAGGCAGTGAGGGCTACTGCACATCAGAGCAAAAAAAACCTCCTTTCCTTTCCCTCCAGGAATACTGACTGAGTATCCTTACACACACACACACACACACAAAACCCAACTAATTCTGCAGGTATGACTTCCAAATGAGCAGAAGGACAGTGTCTCCTACACCACTTAGGCAGAATGTTTGCTTGAATTTTCAAAGATAGCCTCCACAATGTCCTGATCATATTCAGGATTTAAAATCCCCAAACTTGTCCCAGGATTTAATCTTATGCAATAAGAG